>NW_024583090.1:0-30835 GCF_018398535.1 Haplochromis burtoni | reverse complement strand
CATCAGCCCTGTCACCGACTGGCAACTTTTACAGGGTAAACTCTGCTGCTCACAGCAAAATAATGAGCCCGAAAACAACACAAAGCTTTCCAACAAATATAGGAAGATGTGAGAATATCCAGGAGTGCTGGAGTTCCTACAGTCACCAGAACTCAGGTGAGTGTAGGAACTCTTATTGTGGCACTGAAACAAAAGCCAAGCATCATTACTGGAATAACATTGTTTATAATATGGCTTATTAATTAATATGGTCACTAATTATTACAGTTTTTCTCGATTGGTTTGGCTCATTTCTTGAAACCGAGATGACATTCTCAAAATAACATGGACAAATCTCCAAACCACCTTGCAATTGTTCACAACAGAATGTCATTTCTCATTGGTTTTATCAAATTGCAAATGCTTTAGTACATGTCTCAAGTGACTCTGTGCTTCTTTTCAAATGATTATGTACAAGTAGCTACAGTTAGCACAATGAGCCCACATTTAGCACATTTTCCAAATAAATAGATCTTGGCGATCTAAACTGATTAGTTGATTTTTCAGTGAAATGGTTACTCACTCCAAAACATATCAGCATGGTTTCATTGTGTAAGTCATCATATGCACAATTGTCTGTTCAACTGTCAAAATTAGTCAAAGATATAATACCATGAAAGAATATCTTGGAACATTTGATAAAGTTATGACAGTACTTGACAATCAATCAGGTGAAATTAGAACTAACGAAGTTTCCCACATCTCAGATGACCAATCAAACAGGTTGTTTAGATACCTGACAGGTGTTGTCTATGATTATGGCTGCTGCCAAAAGTATATAGACAGAGCTTGGCCCGGGGCCAGTTTCATTTGCAGTGTGAACATGGAAGCACCTCGCCAAGTACAACAGCAACTTCCTGCTCGAGGAAGAGGAGGAAGAAGAAGAGGAAGAGGAGGAGTGAGAATGCGTGGAGGAATAGGGGGAAGAGGCCGAGGAGCACGGAGGCACCATGATGTCCCAGATGAAATCCGGGCCACCCTTATTGACCACGTTATAAACCATCGCCTCACAATGGCAGAGGCAGGTCGCCGAGTGCAGCCTAATGTGCCTCGGTCTACAGTCTCCTCCATCATCCAAACCTTTCGCAGGGAAAACAGGTACAGAACTATGCTATTGAACTATTCAGTGTTGGTGTGTGTGTAGGCCTAGAGTACCGTAATATCTTCATGTGATGTCATATGATACTATAAAAATGACAAAGAAAAAAATGGAGAAAATACTGTGAATAGTATTCCAGTCACTGTGCAGTGCATCACACTTTTAGTACCATAAAACAGCAGTACAATTACATTGGTAACTCATTTTGTAACAAATTTACAGTGTTGACCTTTGACTTGTATGTCTAGGATTGGACGACAGCCTCAAGTGGGTGGCAGAAGAAAACTTCTAAATGAACAACAAGAACGAGAAATATGCAACATGGTCATTGCAAATACATGCCATCACACTGAGACAGATTCGTAATGCAATCCTGCTAGACAATGTAATGTTCCAAAATATAAACTCTATCAGCATCTCCACAATAGACCGGGTATGCAGAAACATCAGATGACCATGAAACAGATTTACAGGGTACCATTTGAGAGAAACTCTGACAGAGAGCAGCGCGTCGATGGCCAGGGGGATGAGGATGGTGGCCAGGAAAGAGAGGGTGACAATGGCGACCACTGCAAATATTACTGTACTATAGTTCTGAAACTTATTACAGTATGGTAGGCTAGAGTTTTTTGTGTTTTTTTGTTTTTGTTTGTGTTTATAACTGTTCACATTTACAGAATCCTGTATATGTTTTCTTTTCACAGTATGTTCTCTAATGTTAACATTTCTTTGTACGATAAGTAAATGTTTACAGTTTCCTTGAGTATGAGTGGTTTATTGGAGGCTGATTTTACTGTAACATCTTTTAGTTTTATTCATAGTGGTATTCTGTTGCTGACCTGTGCCTCAGTGACAGAAACGTCTAAGCATTTTGACTTGCAGTGCTTAAACAATGCCAAAGGTATAATGCATTTTGGGGGCATTGACTATTTATATGAAAAAAAAAAAGGGTAATTGTTTTCACATGGTAACTTCCTTTTGGGAGAGATATGAGCTTTTGCAGGGGATCCATGGTGTTGTGCTAAACCATCCAGGTTATTTTGACAAAAGCACTAAATGAATGCACATGTGCCAAGGCACTTGAGAAGGATCTGTGCTATTTTGACTGTACTGACCTTTTATATGGGAAAGGAATCTGCTTTTGAAGCATGGACGAAGAGTTTGGGGAAAGATATTTGATTTTGCTAGTGAGCTATACTGTTGGGCAGAACTGTAAGACTGTTTGGCCAAATGACCTTATGGTTTTGAGAATGTCATCTCGGTTTCAAGAAATGAGCCAAACCAATCGAGAAAAACTGTAATATGGCCACTAATTTTCCACAATTTCCCTTCACTGTCCTAGCCGCTCACCTAGCTTGGGAGTCTCTGCAACTAGTGCTCCGATTACCACTGGGACCACTGTTACCTTCACCCTCCACATCCTCTCGAGCTCTTCTCTGAGCCCTTGGTTATTTCCATCTGTCTGGAAGTTCCCACAGGACATTAGCTCGGTCATTCTCCACCACGAGACGATAGATAGATAGATAGATAAGATAGACAGAGAGACAGACAGACAGGATAGATAGATAGATAGATAGATAGATAGATAGATAGATAGATAGATAGATAGATAGATAGATAGATAGATAGATAGATAGATAGATAGATAGATATGCCCTCACTCTGTGATAAAATTCCATGGGGAGATTGAAAATGGAGCACAGAATCACTGCTGAAGGTGTAAAAGCTGGTTTCACACTATGGTGCACAACAAATAGGCACTCTGGCAGTGGTGAGTTGTGCACCTGAACTGAGTGCTAACCAGAACGCTCAACACTTCAGTGAGAAAAGGGCTGGAAGTCACACTTAATCACAGTTTGCAGAGCTTCCCACCTTTACACTTTACAGTAAATTATGCTTCATAACTTATAATGGAGACCCCGGGGATTATAATCGCCTAAAAGACAAAGAAAAACACAAGCAGTTGCTCTACACTGATAGGAATTGTTATTACTTTTGCTGAGTCATGAATAATGGATTGAGTTGCTGTATAATCTCCGGGTGATTACTACCCAAATCAGCAAGGAGGAAAAGGTTTGAAACAGAAGGTGCTGAAGGAAACAAGAAGGAAGTGGCACTTGTGTCACAGGGCAACTGGCATTATGCAGCATCAGCCTTCCCTCTAATCAACCCAGGCTTCCCTATAGCAGCTGTGACATAACCGCCTTTTTACATTACATTTTATTGTTTGCAAATCCATCCACCTTGACCAAGTGTACTCTGCCAGCACACAGAGGTCTGACTAGAGATGTGGAGGATCGCTATAGCAACACGACTACAGGATGTTTTATGTCCGCAGCAAATTCAGGCTGCTATCCACTCCATGGATGGATATCGGTAACATCTCTTAGGTAAGTGATTGTATTACAGCGACTGACGGGACTAAAGCACATCTATTTCAGAGCACTATTCTTTGGATTGTGTTAGAGAGCTGAATAACAAGCAGATTCAGGAGGGCACAAAGAGCAGCTGCAGAGCAACTGCTCCCCCACATGACAGTAGATGGTACTACAGTGTTTCAGAAGACACCTACGCATCAGATGTAATTCAGTGCATGTGCCTAATGACACACACGTGTCTGTTGCAAATGTCTAAGCTTAAAAAGCTGTTGACATGTGTGACATAACACATCTGATGAATACAATGAACACAAAAAAGGTAGCATTAAATTAAAAGAATTTACTCTACTTAATGTAAAGATGTCCTGTCCTCTGGTTTACTGATCTTACTGATTTTAAAGTTCAGCAGAGCTATTCACACTGCAACAGGAAGCTGAAAGACAGGACAGGAAGTGGATTTAGTGGAAAAATGAGCAAAGATAGTAAAATGAAAGTTAGTATATGTTCACAATTTGTTACTAAGTTTTAAATGCAATGATGTCACAGCTGAGTATATCGCCCCAAGCACACAAAATATCACACAGATTCTTCTGTTAAGCAACTTTTACACACACACACACACACACACACACACACACACACACACACACATTGAACGTGGTGCAGAAATTGTGATATAAACTCCTGAGGTGAAAAAAAATGTGTCAAATGAAATGCCATTTTGTAAAGAAAACTACACCGCTGAGCGGCAGGTTGACTTTTACAGAATAGTAGCCTAACCTTTTGGGGTCAGATTCACAGGAGAATGGAAATAGGTGAGAAAAAGGGCATCTGCATTCTGGTTGGTGTGCGAGAGAGGCTGTTCTTCTCTGACAGAGCAATGTCGAAACTCTCATCTAAAAATAATCTCATTGGAGAAGACTTTGTTTGAGGAATAAAAATAAGTGGCATACGGTCCAAACAGTTTATCACATCGTCTCATTGGTTACTGATGGTACAGCAACATCATGCAAGCTGAAACATTAATTGCAGTCATAAGGAGTGGCTAACTTTCTTGACTTTAATGGTTACTGTAAGTTTCTTTTAGTCACAAATAATTCAAACCAAGCCCAGCCTGCTCACTGCCAGGTACATCTGTTTAGTCAAAGTCACATTCAGGAGGCCTGTCAAATACTGACTTCTAGTAACAGTGAGATCTGTGCCAGACCAGTACCAGTGGGTAAATGATCATACAGAGCTAATGTTGTCTAAATGTTTTATCCAAACAATAATAATAATAATAATAATAAACAAGCAGCTTGTGGTGCCTTAAACTAGTGAGTGAAAGCAAATGTAAAAATAATCTGTTTGTTTTGTCTGCAAAGCAAAATCTGTGGGTTGCAAAGTGGTCTGCAGCAATAGGCAATTTAAATAATGGAATAAGCTAAGCTATCAGCTGAGCTCCCTGACAAGCTTTGACTCTTATGAACTAATATGATGCTAGATTTATAATTGACATAAAGCATCTCTTCTGGGACTAATTTCCACAGCAGACATGCAGGAAGTCCATGGTGGCCATGTCGGATTGCTTTGACAGACCAATAATCTGCCTGTGTCTGACTGGACATTCACGTTTCCAGACCAAATAAATCCATCCATCCATTCGCTTCCGCTTCTCCTTTTCAGGGTCGGGGGGGCGCTGGAGCCTATCCCAGCTGTCATAGGGCGAGAGGCGGGGTACACCCTGGACAGGTCGCCAGTCTGTCGCAGGGCCAACACACAGGGACAGACAACCATTCCACTCACATTCACTCGCACATTCACACCTAGTGGCAATTTGGATTATCCAATTAACCTATCCCCACAAGCTGCATGTCTTTGGACGGTGGGAGGAAGCCGGAGTACCCACCAAATAAATCATTTGGTAAATTCCCCTCGTGGGACTAATAAAGCATTCTGACTGTGATTCTAAAAGTAGCCAGCAGGGATGCACAAATATCAGCACAGACAGCGCAGTCCACAAATATGTAATGTGCTACGATACAGGTCTTTGTTTATTTCACATTCAAACAGCTCCCTGATGAGTGTTTTGTTCACGTCATTTCAATTTCATCTATGTAGGGCCAACAACAAACACCTCGAGGTTTTCATTCATCCATCCTGAAGCCACAGTGGAGTCAGACTCCAAGGCCAGCAGAGAGATATGCATCATTGTCTGCAACATTGTTCTCATGCCATTAATTTTCTGCTGTCATATATGCCTGAAGGAGAATCAACTTAAAACACGATCCTATCAGAGCTTAAAAGAAAAGTAAATCTATCAATGTTACATATTCCATGTGTATATGTAAGAGAGCATTTGCATCATATATGGTTAATTGTTACAAGTGTCCTGTTTTATTGTTGCGACTGAGAATCCTGGGACATTTCTGCTGGAACTCCACAGAGCATCTGCTCACGTATCAAGAGCCTGCACCCTGTTGGAGATGTCCACAGATCACCCTGCAGTCCTTCACACATAACTGTTAGGATCTAGTCCCATTTTAGACGGTAGCGTAGTGTTCCAGATTATTTTCCAATGACTTAATGTGTTTCAGACACAGACGATAACTGGAGATGCATTCAGAGGTGGAAATAAAGCTACGGAAAAATTAACCGTGTCTATGGGTTTGACGTTGAAAACATGGATTATGAATAACCCGTGCAGGGAGTTCCTATGGACATCAACACTACACGTTCAGTAGTGGTGTGGAAAAAGAGACATCGCCTGGCAACAACAAAAAAACCCTTCAGTGCACCATAAATGACTCCAACGTCACTTTGTGCAGTGGGCTAATGCACCAACCTGCTGTGGAGCACAGTATGTTCTTGACAAACTTACTGAGTTGATAACCACCTTCATGTGGTAGGATAAGTAAAGTCTGTTGGTCTGGCTTTGTAGTAACAATCATTTCTCTTGGAAAGCAGCTCCACCAGAGACGCGCTGTCACGGCTGAATTCTGATTTGATTTGATCCAAATAGATTAGAGTCAGAAATATTAGAATCATCGTGGACTGTCGTACTGTCCCGTTTATATCCAAAGCAGTTACAGGATTGCACTTGTTGTTTAACTTTGTGATACACACTGATTGTCATCGCGCCTCAGTGATAGTGTAGTGATACAGTTTCCATTATTTTCTGCAGTTTTCTTCACCAGCTTTGGCCGTGTTGCTTCCAGCCTCTATTTTAGGATCGTAGGATTAGGCTGTACTTGATGTGGGATCATTTGCAGCTATATCTGCAGAGATTTGCGATTCATCTTCTGCCAACACCACGTTTAAATATGACTGCAGCTGTCGGCTTAGTGCAGGCAGGTAATGAAAAAGATATCACAGACCCAAGATGACTCCTTGATGTCAGTGGTTGGGAGTACATGTAATTATTCTAAATTTTAAAGGAGCTTCAGGTAATTCAACTGATTCCAGTCGTTCGTTTTTCTCCAGGTTTTGTATTTACTAACACTGAAATTACAGTTTTATGCCATCAGAGGAAAGAATGATGATGATCCATCTCCAGCTCATCAGGTGTTCCAAGGCCTTGTTCCACTTATCCATTTCAGCATGGTTGAACTGGAGTCTATCCCAGCTGTTGGCCAAGAGCCCTACTACTATTATTATTATGATGAAGATTACAAAGATGATGAGGATCTTAAAGATTATTGTTGTTATAAGATAATTGCTTTTCCGCTTTAAGTGGAGCCCCTTTAATTTCCCACGTGTGACTAATAAAGGTTTCTCTTATCTTACCTTATCTTAATAAGTCTCATCCATTGTTTCCATCATGCTCCTCCTCACCTGTGAGGAGCCTGTCACAGTGAGAACGTTCCTGGTTCAAACCTCGACTGGAGCCTTTCTGTGTGTATGTTGTGTGTTCTCCTTGTGCCTGCATGGGTTTCCTCCAGGTGCTGCATTTTCCTTCTATAGACATGTGAGATTCACTGACTCTGAGCAGAACATGTGAGGAAGATAGAGTGTTGTGTATAAAACATGTGGTTTAGCCTGAAGTACCTTGAATGGCCAAGAAGAGTGGAAGTGCTGTGTAAACGTGAGTACATTACATCCTGACCACTGTAAAGGCACACAGAGGTTTCCCGGGAATTGTTTGGAAAAATCAGTAAAAAGACACATTTTTATAATACGCACACTTGTTGCCTGCATCCTCTGCCAGTGTCCTGTCTCTGAATTTGATGTGTGCGTATGTGTGTAACATGCACACAAAGAGAGAGAGAGCAAGCGAGGATGAGTCAAAATGCACTGAAATACCTTAACTCTTGTGTCTGAGGAGGAAACGTTGATTTCCTGCTGAGCTGACATAAAAACTGCTTTTATCAAATAAATTGCTTTAGTGAAGAAGTTTGTCTGGCTGCTTTTCTCTCATCTACTCTGTGCTGTTGTCATAGTTTGGAGTCGGTGTGAAACAGAATGACAGGTTCATCATTGCTCACATGCTACTCATGTGTTGTAACCAGGCTTCCCAAGTGGGGCAAATCGGTGTATTGCTATAATCCCCAAAAGCTACAGAGGGAAGATGGAGAGTTCTGTGTGTGATCAACCATGCGCACTTTATAAGCAAAGATGTTGCCGTTTCATTTCAGTAATGATCAACAAAGTCAAGACCATCACTGGTCTAAAAAATGAGAAAGCCTGATGAGGGAGGGAGTAATCTAACCAAGATAATAGTGTGAGCACAGGTTTGACAAATCAAAGGAAGGCAGCTGAAAAAGACTTGATGTGTTTGTGATAAAAGCGCTAACTCACAATAACTCTGAAGGATCTTCAGCTTAATAACAAGCAGATCAACTCTATAAACCTGAGAAACAGGAGACCTGAGATGTGTAGGAAATAAACAGAAAGGATCATCTCCTGGGTGACTCATAGCCAATTATGACCAACAGTTTCTTCAGAGCTGTGAAATGCATATTGTGAGATTCAGACATTAAGCTCTTCAATAGATGTATTTCGACAATGTGCAATTGATCTGATGCTAAAACGAAGCACGTCAAAGTCAGTTTGCTCAGATTTGTGTGTGTGCATGTGCACTATTTAAGACACTGGTGCTTCGTACTCTGTGCAGCAGTGACTGATTTCTATTCTTTCTATTAAGCTGTGCTTTGCTGCATTAAAAATGTGTTTCTGCTGCAGTAAGTCAAGTTTGTATTGTAGCGGGTCAGGGCTGTTTGGGGTTTGACAGCTATGTTCTGTTGTTCCAGGCGGCAGCGTTACGGTTGCCATGGTTACAGGGTGACGCGCTCTCTGCAACTGTGTGTTTCTGGGTGGAGAGAGCGCCTTTGTTGTTGTTGTTATGCTAAGCTACGTTGGGTTTGTGCTCCCTGGCTAACTCGGGGAAGCAAGACCGAACGACACCTCTGTCTCCTCCTTGTCTGAGCTCGCCACAGCATAATTCCTTTAAATACCTTTCCTTTCAGATTTTGTGATCTGATGAATAAACTCTTACATATACAAATGCAATTAGCCACAAAAATAACCGCTGCAGTGAGAATTTTGCTATTAAAAGGAGTCTTCTATATCCTGTTTAAAGTTTGCTTCTACAAAGCAACAGTAGATCCAACTGTAACAAATTCTAACAAATCGTAACTATTTTTCACATCCACACACAAAAACATACACATACTGACAACGTTCATATTCATCCACTGCACTGAAAGATCTTTTAAACTGCTCTTGAAGGTTAAAGAAGTGAAAAAAGGGGAGTCTTCACTTCCTAGAAGGGTTCCCTCTCATCAGTACAGCTCATCAGTAATCATTATCCTCACATGAGTCGTCGTGCACCTAGGGCTTGTTTTATGACATTAGACCTAAGCAGAGGCAACACAGATCATCTGATGACGGAATAAGTTTTATTTGTACAAATACAGACAGCTGTACATTAGTTATGCCACAGAACAAGGCTGTGCAGCAGCTAAATGTTTCCAAAGGAGTTTCCTTTCACGTTTCAGAAAATACTCATTTGGAGGAACACAGATTAGAAAACTGATCAATGTTTCCTGAGATTGATTCATCACCGGGAATATGAAGTGAATAAAATTATTCCACCTTAATTTGGAGACAAATTTCCCTGAATTATGATCCTTGTCAGATGCTCTTCTTGAATATCATCAGGCCAAATCTGTGCAACAATGGGCATTCGTTGTCATTTTCTGTCAGGTAGTCACACTGTCATGACGTTCTCACGGCAAACGTTCCCTTTGTGAACGTGGTCGGGTTTTTGAACTCCATAAGCAGCGTCTCTCACAGCCCGCCATCACTGCTGAGGTGGGACGCAGTAAGACGGTCATTTGGAATTTCTTAAATGATCCTGAGGGTTATGGAACAAAAACGTCAAGAGGAAAACCCCTGAAAATTTCACCAGCACTGAGTCGGAGGATCCAATTGGCTGTCCATCAAGACACTGGACGATCCTCGACCCAAGTTAAGGCCGTTACTGGTGCCGACTGCAGCCCCATAACCACCAGACGTCATCTGAAACTGAAGATGAAAAAAATGTCTTCAAAGGCCTCGCCTCTTTGAACGCCACAGAACTGACTGTTTGGACTTTGCAAGAGAGCACCAAACATGGGACAGAACTTCCCACTACGAAACCTAGTTACTCATCTTTGTACATGGGTTAACTAAAGAGTCTGAGAGGGATGCTTGGCAGCAGTGCACTCAGTGAAAGGGAGGAAGTGGGTTACTCATGGAGAAACCGGCACGCTTGGATAGGCTGAAATGGGCCAAACTGGCAGGTGTTACATGTGATGGCTGTCCAAATGTGACAAAAAAAATTGGGCCTTTTGAAGTGGATCAAAAAGTGAGTGAAATTAAATGAGAACTGAAACTGATCGTTTTTGCTCTTATTATAAACCAGAAGGTGTTAAAAATGAACCACTTGTATCACTGGCGTGCACAGATAGAGACGAGGTGGTGCTGAAGCACTTGCCCTTTTGCCCTCAGTCCAAAAAAGTGCCCTTTTGAAAGACGTGATTTTTTTTTTTTTAAAGCTGCGCGATTTAAAAAGGTGTGAAAATAATGGCTTGATTTGTGCCCCTTCTTCAAAGACACCCGAACCCTGTCGCTTTTTCACTGTCACCGTGTCACGTGAACACGCTTGCAGTTCATTTGTTGTGAGGCGTGTAGCAGCGGCATGACATAGGACTACTTGGAGTAGGCATAGTAGGCTAACTATAGCGACTGGGAGCCACGGCGGACAACACGGCAGCTCTTTCCCTTCCCAACCAGTCAGGTAACCCATGAATCGAGTGAAATTATTCTGTTTGCCCTCTAAGACCAACCTGCAATTGTTTTGTTGTGAAGTAGCCTGTCAGAAACTGCACATGACAAACTTTGCCAGCTTGCCCCCTCCATCCATCCATATGGATAAACAAAAAAACGACACATTTAAAATGTAACCTAAACCATTTAGGCAACCCCACTCTCCATCAATTCCGACCTTTTTGCATACACTATTGAAAATATCACGTTATGCTATAGGCTACATGCCGTTAGGCAGAGGGCTCTTTTGAGCCCATTTTTCGTTACAAATTTTAGGATGATCTCACGGAAATCTGTGAATAAATACAAAGTTTTCAAACTGAAGTCAGTGACGGGAAGACATCACACTTTTTAGAGATGGAACTGCAGAAAAACCTAAAACCTTGACATGATTATGAATAATAGAATTATGGACGTTTCTCCGTTTTTGTGGATTAGCCTTTCCATAACTAACGTCAACTACTGTCCTACTTTGGTAAGATTGAAATTAATGTCTTTGACTGTCTTTAGTAGGTGTCTCCTGTGAGAAAGTTAGAACACCGTCCAACTGTCTAAAGATGCAGTCTTTAGCCTAACTGGTTGTTACTGACTCAGCGATGCTCGCAGACATTTACGCACTGTGTTGTGACCTGATTGTGACAGAACAGTGACGTTGTTATTGGTAGTTTGAAGGGTACGGTGTTGGGGGTGGTGCATGTTAAAAGTTTTGAGAAGCACTGGTTAGACATGTTAATTTTTTTTGGTGTAACATATTGGCAACATTAACACATTAATTTGCTAAAGGAAAAATAGGCAGTTCCCAATTGCCTGTGAAAACGACCATTCTGCCCTGTTCTTGTAATGACCACAGTCAGTCTTAGTCGTTCTCATACATTTTGGTCTATTTATTTACTAATTTCAGCAAGCATAATGCCTAGGAAAGAGGCTGAGAAAGGAGAAAATAAAAGTCAAATTGCATTTAACCTGTGCGATTTTTTTATTATAAAAAGAAAAGGTTTTCCACATATGCAAAAAGTGCCCTTTTTTCCCCCTGGAGCACTTGCCCCCCAAAATGTCTGTGCACGCCACTGATCTTGTTGATGCTTTAGCTAAATTAGCTAACTTCATCAGGGACAGAGGACTGAATCACTGATATACTGTTGCACTTTTGGAGGGACACAAGAGCTTGGTGACAAAGCCACAGATGACAGGTGGCTCAGCCCGAGAAAAGTGTTTAAAAGAGGAGAGAGAAAAACAGTCCTTAGAAGGTACAACACAAAAAGAGTTTAAACCCTAGTGGGAGTTGACCCACTACTGATCGTGTGCCAGACAGTTGGTATCACAGGCCACCCTGTGATACCAACCAGCCAAGATGGTCGTTCACAGTGGACATCGATGCTTCTTTCACTCCACTTTAAAACCATTCGTCTTCTCTGCCCACTGGCACCCTTGAAAGAGTGACCTTTGACCTTAACCTGTACAGCTGAGCCGTGTCCTGTCGAGGCGGCTCTTCTGTGTTGTGCCGTGTTTGTCGAGTGGCAGTGTACAGGTCTGAGCACTCCTCGCTGCACTGCACCGCATACACGATGTTGTTTAGCTTGTATTTAAGAGTTTGGTCTTTGGGATGAACCGATTTTTGTCTGAGTGTGGCTGGGTGTGACGTGCAACTGGATGTCATGCTTAAAAGAATAAAATGCAGACACTTGGAGACAGAACTAATCTCAACAGAATCAAGCTGTTCATTAAGGCTGATTAATAACGTACAAAAATACTAAGCAAAATGCAAACGCGAACTAAGACTTCCATTAACAGAAAACTAAATTGGATAAACACTAGAACCATAAGGGCCACACATTAGAAGATGAACTGGCATTCTGGTAAAGGGCGAGGGGAGACTTGGTCAATATAAACTCAGACGGGTGATTAGGAGAGTGGAAACATCAGGGGAACACAGCTGGAAGAAATTAGACACTACAAGACAGGAAGCACATCAGAAAACAACCATCAAAATAGGACAGGAACCACGACAAACACAGAAACGGAGACAGTAAAGCTGTTCAACAAAAACTCTGTGAGGTCTGTGTCATCACCGGTGATGACACAGGTGAAGGCAAAACTGACGTTTCTGGAAAAATGTAAATAGTTTTTCAAACTTACTGACGGTGTCTGACACTCTTAATCACAATGGTTATTTTATTTGCTTGCCAGAATGCCAATATTTGGGAGAACATGTTTTTGTAAAAACTAACATTACATAGACTTCATTGCACAGCAGTTAGACTGTTCGTGGTTGAGGTCGGGATAATCACCAGTGGTGACTCAATCTCAGACGGTCAGTTTTTGCATCAACTTTGAGTCTAAACTGGAATTATTATTTGTAAGTATGTAAAAAGGAACACAAGGCATGGTTATTTAATCAAACTAAAGAGCTTTCATACACACTGCAGTCTGTTTTCATTTTGAGTTGTGAAGTGGACACATTATACAAACGCAAATGCATCAAAAATACTTTGAAAGTTTAAATCAAATCTCAGTCAAACGACTCTGAAATCCATGCAAACTGAATCTGTACTTTACAGTTAATCAAATGAAGTCATTAACAGTATGTCTGCAGGGAAAGGACCTGTGAGCTGCTTAGCATATGCATGTCGGTGTGCTTCTAATGACTGCTGTAGCTAATTATGCAGGTTTTCCTGGTCAGCATTTCCAGGCTTACTGTGATCAATGGAATTATCAGGAGAACATCCCACTTTGACCAGAGGCCTAAACAACACACTGGAATGGCTAATGTCAGTCTCTGCGGTCTCTCTGGGTACTGATCATGCGTTGCCCGTGGAACTGTGAGGGAACTTGCTGAATGCTCTCATCCTGTGATTGAGCTCTGACATTAAAAACAAAATGCCTCGTAGCCTCCTGTTTATAATCAGTTTGTATGTTGTTCAAATTAGTCAGGACATGGAATCTGTCTCCTTAGTGACTTACATGCCCTGAGGCATACAAGCATGAAATGCTGTTATGTGTCATGCAAGAAAAAAGGATCCCCAGTGAAATTAGAAATGTACCAACATCTCTGACTCCACTGGTTTATTTTAAGTAAGAATCAGGCTCTCAGACAGCAGATCCGTTCTGGCAGAAAACAAACAAAACTGCAATTTGTTAAAAAGCTCACATGTAGACAATCTTTAATGGCAAAGAGCAAAAGGCAAAGGTTGTTTTGCAGATGAACTTCTCATCCTTGAAATAATTATTGGATATCGAGGAGCCAAGTATTTGTCAGAGTCAGTCCGTAGATTGGTTTTTATCTGGACTGGATTCAAACCCAGCGCAGTCTTGCTGTGACTACAGTGCTAACTACCACACCACCTCGTCAGTATCTGAGCAGATCTATGGCTCAAACTGTGGTCAAAATTATTTTGTACTTGTACATCAACAAACAACAAAAACAAATTGGTGTTTGTGTAATTATTTTACAAATCTTTTTTACACACACAAAAATTCTCATCTATGAATGCACAAATATAAAATTTCAGATATTTTTGTTTACAAGGTTACAAGGTTGTGAATAACATGTACATTTATAACGCACTTAAAGTGTTTAACAGAGCTGTGTATAAATGAAAGCCAACAAAACCCAAGTAATTTTAAATAGATTTGTGCTTATAAAGTGGTGCTCAGTACCCTCATTGACCCAGTTACACACATTCATACAGCTTAGTTTTCTGTGCATAACACTTACTAACCTTGACACACACACACACACACTGATGGATGGATCAAGAGCAACTGGGCGTTCCATACCTTGCTCAAGGCTACCCTGCCATGCAGACTGGAAGAGTCCAGCATCAATCGTTCATCTGAAGGTTTAGTCATGGACTGTTTTTCATATACAAATTCTGCATTTTGGCTTAAATAAAGTCATGTTTCCTTTTCATAATTATAATGCATGAGAAAAATGCAAAATGATTCCTTTTATGCAGTAAAAAATCATTTTTATTATCAATTATTTACTTTTAAATCTCTTTTCCACCTAAATACTGCTGCAGTGTTTACCCATCCACAGGATTTAAATGTTCTGCTGGCGTTATTCAGTGTCAAGACCAGATCACAGTAAAGCCACTTTAACACTTGTCTCTAACTTATCGACCATAAAAACAAAAACAATACCACAAAGCAATGATATAAACCCAGAGCGGTGGAAAAGGGATGGATGCACAACAAAGCAACTGAATGCTGTCTGGAGTCTCGTGGAAATAAAGTGGATGACTCATAAGTGTTTGGTTAATGGCACCTGTGCCGCGCACCTGTGCACCTGTGCCGCGCACCTGTGCCGCGCTAAGTGAACAGAGGTCCCATCGATCGGCCTCAAATGATGTTAGCTCATCTTTTGTCTGATCTTGTCTTACATGTATGTTGATGTTGTGGTGGTCCCCAGTATATCCTCTGTATCATTTGCCTGCTGTCCTTTAATATGTGCAGAATGTTCTTTGATATTTATCTGGTTGCCATGCAACAGTAAAGCATCTGAATCAAGGTGGTCACAATGCTTTGGAAAAAATTTAGAAATTTCAGAAGGCAATAACACGTGTTAAACGCTGCACGCTCATACTCTCTCCCACAATCGATATGTGATCCATTGTTGATCTGCACACAGCTGTTGCCACGAACGTCGCACTCGCTTACGTCACTGTCGTGAGACATTCTCTCAAAAAAATCACGGTTTTAGTAACGTAGTAACGCAGCGTTCCTACGGGAAAGTAACGGTAATCTAATTACCGTTTTTGCAATAGTAATCCCTTACTTTACTCGTTACTTGAAAAAAAGTAATCAGATTACAGTAACGCGTTACAAGTAACGCGTTACTGCCCATCTCTGGCAATAACCCAGACAAAGTCTGATAAAGAAGGATCTATAATACGAGGATCCACCGATGTGTTTCGACCCCTCTGTTTGAAATGTACTTCAAAATTCTGGAGTGACCCTTTATTTCTGATCGATCCATTATTATGAGCTCACAGTATGAACAACAATCCACCTGCAAGAATACAATATGGAATATCTTCAGGATCATGTAAATAAGAGCTCAGTAGAAAAAAAATAGATCGGGTTCTCTGTGCAGTGTTAAAGGAATACATTCAGACGTCCTCAAAAGCATTTATTTAAGGCTGGATGTACTTATAAGAGCATTTTGCACACGTACATTTTTGTAGGGTTAATTGAGGTTACATTTTAATATGCAAATGATTAATTTGAGGAGATTAAGATCCTAATTATCCTCCTTGACATTCCAAATCTGACAAAAGTACATTTATATCTCTCTGTAGGTATCCATTTGTTTTGTTTTGAAATGTGTAATATTGCATACATACATCTGGCCCCTGGATGATGTGCTATAGTAGAATATATTGTCATATAGACATGGAACAAAGGAGAGCAAAGAATGTGTTTAAGGACTTATAATGATACAAAATCCCTTCTGTCTTTTCCTCCCAATTCAGAGATGGATTTTCAGATTTATTTTTAGAAAAAAAGAGATAAATATTTAATCGGCTTGAGCAACACACAGAGTGAAGACACCGTCTGCAATTAGCTTCAAGGTTTGACAAATAGCAATTCATGACAATTAGTTTATTCATGACCATTTTTTATGTTTTGTTTATGTTTTAGCCTGCAGCCCCAGCAACTTTGATGGCAGAGGATGGATCGACAAACGGACGGATGGAGGGACGGATAGATGGATGGATGGATGGATGGATGGATGGATGGATGCGCGGACAGATGGACAGACAGATGGATGGATGGATGGAGGGACGGACAGACGGATGGAAGGACGGACGGAGGGAGGGACAGACAGATGAATGGATGGATGGATGGATGGACGGATAGATGGATGATGGATGGATGGATGGACGGATGGATGGACAGATGGACGGACAGATGGATGGATGGATGGATGGATGGATGGATGGATGGATGGACGGACGGGCGGATGGAGGGACGGACAGATGGACAGACAGATTAATGGACGGATGGATGGATGCACAGACAGACAGATTTTTTCTGAGCAATAACCTTTGTCCTATAATCAAACCTTGTAGTGGTTCCTCATGATGGAATAGGGAGTTTTTCCCTTTAATTTTTGTGTATCTAGATGACCACCAAAGTCAGCTCTCACTGGAGATCTGGGGGTAACAGTGTCACAAGTCTTTCAGTGTGAAGGAGAATTTGCTGGTGATAAGAAAGAATGTAGGTCACACTGTGGTTACTTGTTGTGACACAACCAAATTAAAGCTGAGATTTAGAACACAGTAGTTTCTGTAAAGTTGTTCAGTGACAGCAAGACCACAAAACTTTTAGACCTTCTCTTTCAACTAAACTTGTCTGATTGCAGAAAACGATTGAGTTTCGACTGGTATAATGTGATACAGGACACTGAGTTTTCTTTTTTCCTCCCCTGCCTGGGCATCCGTTCTAAAAATCGCAATTACAGTTGTTCCTCTTTTCTCCTCCTGAACGATATCCAATTTTCTCTTCCTTAAATAGTTTGTCCTCCATTTTCCAGAGGAGACACTGTAAGATTTTAGAAATTGCTCTGAGACGCCGGGCTACTGCTCATTCCTGTGATCGATGCAATTCTACTTTTTTCCTGCTCGGCTTCTCAGAATGTTAACAGTCTCACGTGGCGTGACACTGCCCTTTCACTTCGGCCTCAACTCAATCTACTCCGATGTTATTCAGTCAGGGCTGCTTGTTTCTATTTGTTGTCTGTAAGCAGCTAATCTTTAGTCCAATGGGAGATTGCTATGAAATACCACTAACGCAGAGCTGATATTATGATGAGTCATCTCCCAGTGAGGTGAGTAATTCTCACCTCCTCGTCCTCTGTATGCAGATCTGCAGCAATATGACAAGTACATGTTTGCACTGTGTTGATGTGATTGGCCTAATGGCCTTTCAGCCAACCATCACCTCTCATCTGTCGCATCGCGTCTGTTCTCCTTTTCTTGTTGTTGTTGTCTTCACACCCACATGCTGTCTTTCCATCACCTCAGCCTCTCTGCTCTGCTTTTCAATTTCACTTTGATTTTCTCCTCTCCCAGCTTGGCTACAGATTCCTTTTTTTATCTACAGGAACTATTTGATCTGTTAACAGATTTTCTTTATCTGTATGACCTTGTGATGGCTTTCCAGCAACACGTGTGGGAGTATATAGGGAGGACAAGGATGGGGTTTTCTTTCTCTATAATTGGCCTGTGGAAAAAAATTAAAGCTCTGTCAGCTGGCCTGAGCCCTGAGAAGTATAATTCCTCCCACAATTTCCTCCGTCCACTCAAATACAAAAACATTCAGCCCATGTCCTCACAGTAAATGTGACTTGAAGGGATAATGCTTCCTCCATCATTTTTCTGAAAGTGCCTCTTAATTATAACTTTGCTCTGGATAATGACTCTGATATCTGAAATTGGAGTTCTTCGTTTCTTTTATCCCAGAATTTCACAGACTGTGGGATGACAGTGTGTCACACGTACACTTTCTAACAGCTAAGCTTTGCCACAGGCTTTCCACTGAACAACTACCAGCTCCTTTGTCTGGAAGAATAATTAAATCACAGCTCAAGGCTAAATCATCATGAATTTAACCTCTGCTGCTACTTGAACAATAATGAATGACTGAGGTTAGCATTGCTCTGGTACTTGTGTCACCGTGTTTGGGTATCTAAAAAAAAAAAAGTTTCAAAATAAATAGATGACACAGCAGCAGGTACATGTTGTATTTGTGCTCATGAACATCTGTTTGTTTCAGTGAGCTCCAATTTTTGTAGAAAGTGCCGTGAGCGGTGGTGAAGAGCATTCACTTAAGGAAAAAGAAAAAAGAAATGCTTTCTGGTTAGAGTGTGACTTGATTTACTGACCTTCTCGTATGAGCGCTCCCAAACCTTTCAAGGTCCTGTGGGCAGAGCTGTAAAGTCTAAAGTGATTAGCATTTTCTATTTTCTTATTGACCACCACAAGCCTCACTCATGCATACTGTACATCTACGTTGCATTTTATTTTAAGGGTGCAAAGCAGTTTCAGTATTTACCTGCCCTCAATGATCTAAGCACACAGAAGCAGCCGAATAATTCTTTGACAAGTGACAGGTACATTGTCTTCTTTATCAAAATGTTCCCTTTTCTGGAGAGTTATACAACTGTATGAACAACGGCAAATGCACTGCGAACATATGATATAAAAGAAGGCCTGCATAAGTATACATTAGACATAATTGGTGCTAGATTAGATCAAAAACAAATGCAGTTGAGAAATTTTGCACAGTTTAGCTACACACCTGACACGCTCATAGAGTACAAAGCAGACAAGGTGCAATAGAACCTGCATAGTCACTATATGCAGTCTTAAGTTGGTGAAAAGAATTCTAATGATCACTGTGCTTCTTTCAATATGGCTGTGATTTTTTATGAGAGATATTTAGGGTCATTTCGACGAACAAATTCTCACAGGCACTGTTTCCTAATAAAGAAGGGTGCCTCTAAAATAATAACAAATCTGACCTCTTCAACTTTCAACCCTGAGAGCACAAGTGAGTCCCTCCCTGTTTTACAAAAGCCTAATTGGCTACTGCAACACACAAAGTAGGGAATCAAAAAAAACAATAGCACCACCTGTTGGTGAGATTTCATAAAGAAACAGGACAAATAAAACAGAACACATACAGTGGTTTGCAAAAGTACTCGGCCCCCTTGAACTTTCCCACATGTTGTCACATTACAGCCACAAACATGAATCAATGTTATTGGAATTCCAGGTGAAAGACCAACACAAAGTGGTGCACACGTGAGAAGTGGAACGAAAATCAGTACATGATTCCAAACATGTTTTTACAAATAAATAACTGAAAGTGGGGTGTGCTAATTATTCAGCCCCCTGAGTCAATACTTTGTAGAACCACCTTTTGCTGCAGTTCCAGCTGCCAGTCTTTTAGGGTCTGTCTCTACCAGCTTTGCACATCTACAGACTGAATCTTTGCCCATTCTTCTTTGAAACAGCTCCAGCTCAGTCAGATTAGATGGGACAGCGTTTGTGAACAGCAGTTTTCAGATCTTGCCACAGATTCTGGATTGGATTTAGATCTGGACTTTGACTGGGCCATTCTAACACATGGATATGTTTTGTTTTAAACCATCCCATTGTTGCCCTGGCTTTATGTTTAGGGTCGTTGTCCTGCTGGAAGGTGAACCTCCGCCCCAGTCTCAAGTCTTTTGCAGACTCCAAGAGGTTTTCTTCCAAGATTGCTCTGTATTTGGCTCCATCCATCTTCCCATCAACTCTGACCAGCTTCCCTGTCCCTGCTGAAGAGAAGCCACCCCCAGAGCATGATGCTGCCACCACCATATCTGACAGTGGGGAGGTGGTTCAGAGTGATGTGCAGTGTTAGTTTTCCACACATAGCGTTTTGCATTTTGGTCTCATCTGACCAGAGCAGCTTCTTCCACATGTTTGCTGTGTCCCCCACATGGCTTGTGGCAAACTGCAAACGGGACTTCTTATGGTTTTCTGTTAACAATGGCTTTCTTCTTGCCACTCTTCCATAAAGGCCAACTTTGTGCAGTGCACGACTAATAGTTGTCCTATGGACAGATTCCCCCACCTGAGCTGTAGATCTCTGCAGCTCGTCCAGAGTCACCATGGGCCTCTTGGCTGCATTTCTGATCAGCGCTCTCCTTGTTCGGCCTGTGAGTTTAGGTGGACGGCCTTGTCTTGGTAGGTTTACAGTTGTGCCATACTCCTTCCATTTCTGAATGATGGCTTGAACAGTGCTCCGTGGGATGTTCAAGGCTTGGGAAATCTTTTTGTAGCCTAAGCCTGCTTTAAATTTCTCAATAACTTTATCCCTGACCTGTCTGGTGTGTTCTTTGGACTTCATGGTGTTGTTGCTCCCAATATTCTCTTAGACAACCTCTGAGGCCGTCACAGAGCAGCTGTATCTTGTACTGACATTAGATTACACACAGGTGCACTCTGTTTAGTCATTAGCACTCATCAGGCAACGTCTATGTGCAACTGACTGCACTCAGACCAAAGGGGCTGAATAATTACGCACACCCCACTTTGCAGTTATTTATTTGTAAAAATGTTTGGAATCATGTCTGATGTTTCGTTCCACTTCTCACGTGTGCACCACTTTGTGTTGGTCTTTCACCTGGAATTCCAATAACATTGATTCATGTTTGTGGCTGTAATGTGACAAAATGTGGGAAAGTTCAAGGGGGCCGAATACTTTTCAAAGCCACTGTAACTGTGCCTGACACATGACTGTCTTCAGTTAGCTGTTCTGGGTGTCTCTCATTGACTGGCAGCTGGTTCATCTGTGCTGCCAGATGCTTGTGGAGTGCAGTCAGCTTCTTCAGCCAGTAGATGTGAACCATGTCAGTGTCATGGTCCTGAGTCTGCCGACTCAGTGTTTCTTTATGCTTTTGTTTATTCTGAGTATGTATTCTGTTATGATTGGCCGTTTGTTTGCCAGAAAACCATCAAATCTGAAGGAGTGAGAGAAATTTGCCAAGAAAGAATGAGCTGTATACAGTAAATCATTAGCGAAATGTCTTTGATAGAAACTAGAATAAGCAAGTGCAAATAAAGTAAATTTAAGAACTTGTAAAATACATATAAGAAAAGGTCCAATAAAGCCACACCATAAAACACAGATAATAAAACATTAAAAACACAACATGGGTTTTCAACATTTGCTCTGTTGTTCCATTTTCCAAAGTAGTTTCAGTGAGGACAGTAGGTGCTCGTTCTGAAGTAGCAAAATGCCAAGACAGCAACAGTCAAAATTATGTTCTATAATAAGATTATTCAATTATAAAGTTTTGCTAATGGCACGCAAAGGTTTATTAAATTTTAATTTCATTAATTTAGAGTTCAGATTCAATTTCGTGTGGACATTAGAAGGATTTTCACCTTTGAACATACATTTTGATGGTCTGTGAGGTTGGTATGTTGCACAGTACTCTCATGAGTTTATGGACTATACATGCTGACCAGCAAAACAACAACAACACAAAAAAATCAGTCCACTCTTCTGTCTCAGAGAAGCAGACAGATTCAACATCAGGGGCTGAAAATCCAGCTCTGACAAACCTGTTGGAACTTAGGCGACATTTAATAATGCTATGGCGATTTGTGTCTTTATCAAAAAACAAACAAACAAAAACATTATTATAAGCTAAAGAAATTGATTCTTTTCTACTCTCCTGGAGTACTCAAAGCACTCTATACAACATGCCACATCATACACACAAGCACTCTACACTTTGTCAGGGATTTCTAACAAACATACACTTTCATACTGGTGGGGGTTAAGGCTGGGGGAGCCAGGAATCAAACGGCCAACCTTCTGATCAGCAGATGACCTGCTCTACCGCCTGAGCTACAGCCATCACCTGCAGTAGCCAAAGAAAAGAAAAAAACTGAACTGAGCTGAATGCATGTGTTTAGCGCCAGAGTTTGGAGGGCCAGGAGTGACAAAAATATGCCATTAAATAATTAATTAAACATTTCATTAAATAATTAAAACTGGAATTAATTAATTTAATTAATATTTCAATAAATATTTAAATGCCCATTCATTTTATTTAAAACATGTAATCAATTATTTATGTTTTCATTTCCAATTTTTTAATTAATGACACATTTAATTAACAATTAATTAATTAATACATTTTGGACACATTAAATTATTTATTTATTTAAATTTTTAATTATTTATTAACAGATTTAAATCATTATTTAATGGTGTATCTATTTAATACATTTTGGCACTACTGACCCTGCGGCTGTCTTCATGAATTTATTTTATCTGTCATTCTCACCCATCAAAGTCAGGGGGTGGAGTCCACACCATTGCTTTGGCCTGGTGGCCATGTTTTAGTGGGTGTTTCTCAGTGCCAACAATGGACATGTGGAAATAACTGAACTGTACTTTGAAATACCCTGTTTGTATGTCACCAAATATACTTTGAATATTTTTCTAGCTGGGAATGTAGTGTTTTAGTCTTGAAATATCTGGTCGGTTTGTCAAGATTTGTCAAGAAATTGGAATTAATTGATTAAATAAATATTTCAATAATTAATTAAATGCCCCTTCATTTAATTTAAAACATTTAAAAAATTATTTATTTATTTGTTTCACATCTTAATTTTAATTATTGACACATTTAATTAATAATTTATTGGTGTATTTAATTAATTCATTTTGTCACTCCTGGCCCTCCATCCGGAGAGTTGAAGTCGCGTTATCGCGAGGTTGGTCTTATTTTGAATTCAGGAGCAGGGCTTTGTTTACTTCCGGTGTACACAGAAAGGTTGGAAACGGCTGGTTCTGCAAGAAAAGGTACTAAATGTGTTGACAGTGGTGGTTTCAGCATTAACCGCGTTATAGGAAATGTGCTTTCGTCACTTTTTGTGTGTGTTTTCAGCGAGCTTTGCTTTTCTGTCCTGTTATACGATCACGACGGTAAGATAAGCATTTGGCCCTAAAGCTGAAGTTTACACAAGTAACAAGCTTGGCGCGTACGCGATGAGGAGTGAAAAAAGGCTTTCTAATGGACACGTGCTTTCACGCAGTCATGTTTGCAGCAGGGCGGAGGGGTCAGACTTCCCTGCCTTCTTGGTTTATTCGTGCTACTCGTATATGTGGCACTAAATATGCAGTAATCACACGCCTGGACTCAACAACACCACGTGTGACTCATGTCATGTTTGCATGTTTGTGCAGGTGTTAATGATGACGGTCCTGAATCTGTCCTTTGCTGCGTGTGGTTTCCTGGGGATCTATCACTTGGGTGCCATGGAGGCCTTTCTCCGGCATGGGCACAAGCTGCTGGGCTCCCTCGGGGCCTGTGCAGGTGCTTCTGCTGGGGCACTGGTGGCTGCTGTAATGGTCACAGCTCCTGAAAAGTTGGAGGTATCGTGTACAGTCCAGGGGTATGTGGGGTTAGTGAAACCCTCTGGTCTCTCTCAGCAAAATGGAGACAAACTGTTTCTCGCTCCTGATTCTCGCTGCTTCTTCTTTAGTACTGGCAGTTTTTATATGTGTACGGGACTAAAGACTTTGTCAGGGTGAATGATGCTCAGGGATACTTGCTGTCACACACTTGAAGAACCGTCTGTTTTAGTGATGCACACTGTAACAGCCGATCCTATAAAATAACAACTCAGATGTTAGCATAGGCAGAATGAGTAATTAGCTGTAAATTCAGGAATCTAGATGAACAACAAGCGATTGAGTGAAATGTTATTTACAAGGCGCACTGTGCTCATATATCCTCTGTTCTCAGTTAGTTCTGCAGATTTCAGACTTTGATTGCATTGAGATAAATCACCAGCTGTGCAGGAAAAAGGAATCTGTGAGTGTAGAGCTGAGTGAATGAGCTTTGTTAGGTGTGACTGAATGATATGACTGTGCTTTCATCATGGTGTTTGTTTCCTTCTTCCAGCACTGCAAAGACTTCACCTACAGGTTTGCTGACGGCGTGAGGCAGCAGCGGTTTGGGGCCGTCACACCAGGATACAACTTTATGCTCACACTCCGGTAACTACTTAGCAGAAGTCTCCTCAACAATCACCGGGCAATGTTACACGACGGAGGTGTTGATGTCTCCCATTGTGGACCTGCAACACATGTTGCTGTGAATACTGGTTGGTGGTCAATGACCAGCTAAAACACTGTGGCGATATTTTCCACCTGCTGCAGCGTCATAGCTCTGTGTCACGCAGTGGAAGGTGCACTGAGTTTGTTTAATGCCACAGTAGCAGTGGAATAGACAGATCCATTATCCCCTGAGGTTAACTTGCAGTTACTTTTATGATCCTCATGTTTTGTACCTTACACCATTATCAGGTCAGAAAGCTAAAGCCTTTACCAAACCAGTCAGTCTCTTCAGATTCAACGGGCATGAAGCACAAGTAGTATCTATGGGTTAAAAAGCCTGTTTCAAACATTCCCACAGTTCACACTTCATGTCAGGACTAAACAAACTACGTAACCCTGGAGCACCGTCAGCTGTAGCTGTGCAAAGATGTTTGGTTCTTTCTAAACAAGTCACTGTTTGGCTGAATGGAGCCTGAGTAAGACGTGTTTGGCCCGGGTGCGATCAGGACTTTGTGGAAGAACAAGATTCGACTGAACTCTTAACACGTGCTTTCTGTCAGTGAGCTCGGGACGTCTGTCAGAAAGACTCAGCTGCAGGTCTGTTAATCAGAGTCATAATGTGCTTTTTAATTTTCATCTTGAGTTTTCAGCTTTGTTTGGTTCCAGTTTGCTTGCACTGTGCGGTTTCATGCTTCAGTTTAGTTTTTTCGTTTTAATGCAGTTATTATATTTATATACACTGCCAGTCAGACGTCTGGACACACTTTGTCATTTAATGATTTTTCATTATTTCTACTACTTTCTACATCGTAGATAAACTGAAGACATTCAGTATATTTAGATTCCTGACAGTAGCCGCCCTCTGCTGTGTCGACAGCATCAAACCCTCGGCCTTCTCTCAGTGAGCTTCATGATGTCGTCACCTGACATGGTTTCACCTCACAGCCTGTCAGGGTTCATTGGTGGAGTTTCTTGCCTTCTTAATGACGTTGGCACCATCGGTTGTGCAGCAGTCAGGTTGGTGCACAGCTGACAGCCCTATTTGACAACTGTTAGAGTTCATATTATGACAAGAACCAATCAGAGTAGAGAGAAACAACAGCCCATCATTACTGTAAGAACTGAAGCTCAGTCAGTCTGGAAAATTGCTAAAACTTTGAATGTGTCCCCGAGTGCAGTCGCAGAAACCATCAAGACCACGATGAAAGTGTCTCACGTCTCAAAGGACAAACGCAGTAACTGAAGCTGAAAGCACACAAAGGTGAAAAACTGAATAATAATCTAAGAACGACAAACAGCACCCAGGACTGCAGCACGTCAAAGCTTCTTAGCTGCTGATCTTGGCCCAGTATTCCTAATTCTTCCAGCTTTAGAGTCTCAGGTGTGTGTATGCTATTAAAACTCATCAAATTATTCATATTTAATGATTTTTCATTTGCTGCTGACCCTGTGTGAGCACCGAGTTTGTGATAGAGACAGAAAACAGGTAAAGAGGCAGGGGGCGACCTGCTGCTGGCGGTTAGTTTGTCAGCATCTATGCTTGAAGTGTAAGCTGAGGTGTGAGGAAGGCACACGGCAGCTGAATAAGGCCAGCAGGCTTCGGTCAGTGTAAGTGCTTGATAGCTTGATTAATAATCGCACGTCCCTGTAAAACAGTGTTTACGATGCCCTGTGGAGATGATTCCATTAAAGCTCTGACAAATGAACATCTGTGTGTGGATTTTCCCACAGGGAGGGGATAGAAGAGATTCTCCCCACAGAGGCTCACAGTCTGGCCACTGACCGCCTCTACGTCTCAATAACACACTCAGAAAGTGGCACGAACCACAGCGTGTCGACGTTTACGTCCAGGGAGGAGCTCATAAAGGTTCGCACCCCTCTCTGTAAACACACACAGTCAAACATGGTCATAAATGTTTATGATTGTTTTACAGCCTTGTTTCTCTCCAGTCTTCAGTTTAGTGCTTTTACTACTATAAATGACACCGTGCTGTATATGAGCTGTTACCTGACTGCACGCGCCTCGTGACCAAAATGTTGAGCGACGAGCTGCCGAACCAAGTGTTTTTCCTGGATAACTGTCCCCCTCTTGTACCTGTCCAGGTCCTGTTAGCCAGCTGCTTTGTCCCAGTCTATGCTGGACTCAAACCAGTAGAGCTCAGAGGAAAGGTAAGGGTTTATGCCGGTGTCAGAACAAAATCAATTGGTTCGTGATGTTGCGCAGGAACGAGCGACAGCTTGCTAGACTGATAAATCGAATGCTTTGCTGACTTCAGAGTATTCGGTGCTAGAAAATGTTAAGCATACAAAAGTAGATTATTGAGTGTGAGGATTATTTAAACTCTACTCTTTACTGGTAAAGACAACAGCCAGATATCACAGTCCAGGGTTAAAATGAGCTTTAACATGTGGGCATGAAAGAGGTTCTGAATAATACCCGAGGTTTTGTTACAACGAGCCAAAATGCCTGGTAAAGAAGATATTTGAATGTGTCTTGAGCCACTTTTACACATGAATTGTGGACGACGATGCATCATCTGAAGTTAATAGAGGCCTTTCCTTCAAACAGCACATAACAGGTCCTCTTCAGATGTGCTCTTACTGCTGGAAACCAGTGGAAACCCTGTTCCTTTGGTTCAGGTGAGGGTACACGCCACACCCACTCGCTGTAAATCCACGAGGCCTGTGCTGTTCTCACGTGGATGTAACCTGACATCACGTGGACGTCATAGAGCGGACAGCTTTCTCTGCTCCGGCTGCTGCGTGCACTAGATTTGAACGTGTCCGTGCTGGTTGGGTTGTGGGAAAGTTCAGGTTTGCAGGGCTTGTCTACAAAGTATTTAATGACAGGATTATTTATGCAGCTGTAGCTCAGGATGTCAAGCAGGTCATCTGCTAATCAGAAGGTTGGTGGTTCCATCCCTGCCTGCTCCACATGTGCTTGGGCAAGTTTCTCTCCAGGTCATCCATCAGAGTGAACGTCAGATGGAACACACCAGCTTCCCTGTCCTGTTAGCATGTTTGTGATTGTCTGAAAGTCTAAACAGCTTTCTTTGCTCTAAACCTTTTTGTAGCTGTTGTGTGACCAGAAGGCTCTTTGTTTCCTGTAGAAATGGATTGATGGAGGATTCACTGACAGCCTGCCGATCCTGCCTGTGGGACGAACCATCACGGTGTCACCCTTTGCTGGACGGCAGGATGTGTGTCCGATCCACAGGGGGCGGTTCAAAACTCAACTCAGCTTGGCCAACATGAACATAATGGTGAGAACCGGAGCATCTGATTGGTCTGTAAGGAGAAACCTGGATTCCCAGATTATTCTCCACCTTCAGCTTTTTACCATAACTGAGCAGCGTGTACGGCTAATAGTGCTAAAGATATGTGCCAGGCAACAAAGCTTTCTCACTCTGTGAACTTCCTGTCAGTGCACGTGGAGCACACCACCACCACCACCACCCAGTGCTCCAACCTGCTGGTTGTATTCAGCTTCTTCAGCAGCTTCAAATTTCCGGAGAGTCCGAAACCAAAGTGCTGCAGTTATGAAACGGTCATGTTCAGATATGTGGAGGGTGCGTTCAGACAGAACTGACCGGTGTCCTTCACACGGTCACAGTTCAGATATTAGTCTTTGACATTACGTTAACAATAACGGTAAAGAGTTCTGTAATCTTAGATGTGCTGCCAGAACCATAAATCTTTTGATCTCGTTAGACGATGAAGTCGAGCTGTAGATGTTATTTGACCTGACCCAGCTCACAGCACAAAGTGCAGCACGTCCAGCCGTGAATGGCTGCGTGTGCGTGCAGAAGGACGCGTTTCTGTCACTTTGTTGATGTGAACGCAGTCTTTCCGTTGGCTTCCTCAGCTTTCCGTGGAGAACCTCAAACGTCTGAATCAGGCTCTGTTCCCTCCGTCCGCCGGCGCCATGCGTTCGTTATGTGAAGAAGGTTTCACGGACGCCGTGAGGTTCTTAAAGAGAGAGGGCTGGATGGGCTGAGCGTCACACATGGACAAACGGAGCGTGTGAAGCCTGGAGTGTCGTTTACCAAGAAGGAATAAACATTTTCTGTATTTATACGTACTTCCTGGGTGATTTTACTCACCCAGGAAACAGACACATGCTAGAAAAGTAGCTGCACCGATGTTTGCATGCAGTGATGTTGAAGTGATTCAGCCTTTGACTTGGT
This sequence comes from Haplochromis burtoni, assembly GCF_018398535.1. NCBI lineage: Eukaryota > Metazoa > Chordata > Actinopteri > Cichliformes > Cichlidae > Haplochromis > Haplochromis burtoni. Next base: position 2,213 of record NW_024583090.1, on the reverse strand, counting down.
GCATGTTTGGAAAGATGTAACATTGTGGGCTTCACTCAGATTACTTTGGTCACACAGGCGTCCTCTCTGTGACACATGTGAACCTGGACTTTTATCTTAGTTTCTTTTCTTTTGACTTGAAGCAAAGTGAAAAATATCGGATATCCGTGACCCGCTTCACAGAAAGGTTTGTGCCGCCCTCGTGGATGCCGGCGGCTCCCCCAGGACACGAGGCAGCACGAGTCTTTGAAGGGTTGGATGTTTGTGCAGGTTTGACTGCTGCTGGGTCACCGTTTGATTTCCTTCAGGAGCGACTTGGCGTGTGCGAGGCAGCAGTTACACACATGCAGCAGACTGCAGAGGACAGGCTGGGATCAGGATATTCCAGGAACCCTCAGTGGCATTTCCATCTTTTCTATACAGTCTTTTTGGTGAACAGCAGTGTGAAGGCTGCGATGGGGCTGTCGGTGCTGCTGATCTTTAAAACCAGGAACTCCATGTGTTCTGTTTTTTCATGTCCTTTAAATGCTGTTTGTTGTAAAATGAGTGATTTGAACGAGTAAACAAAGGAATGTCAAATAATAATGTTCTTGTCGTCGCTGTCATTATTCTCTCAGACCCGAGCCGGCTGTTGGGATGTCTTCGCTCCCTTATCGTCTCTTATGTAGCACGTCTGTTCTGACATGATGCCGTATGAAATCCATCATAGATACTGTGCATACTGACGAAAGTGACAGGGAGCGCCGCAGCTTCATTTTAGGCTCAAGACGTGCAGAAGTCCACCCAGGGATGTGCATCATGAAGAGTCCTGAGTAGTACAGAACCTGAATGTTGTATCGTAGTCAGTTAAACATTATTAGTAACAGAGATCTGTGAAGATCTGCTGCAAACACAGAGGTCATCCTACTGTCATCAGTCAACTTTTATTCTTACCTTTAACAACAAAGTCTTCAACACTAATGTCAACAGACAAACATGACCTGAGTGACCAGGACAGGCTTGAGTTTGTGTTTGAGTTCTTACTGAAACGATTCAGGATTGTTTTGCATTTTAAACTTGTAACATCTAAATTTGATTTACACACACAAACACACACACGTATCCCACTTGTGCGTATTGTGTTATTATGTAAGCTCACCTGCTGCTTGTGGTAATAAGGCTCATTTAAAGCTTCCGCCTGCGGCAAAGAAACCCCAGCTTGTGTTTTTCTCCCTAATGTTGAGTCTCGTAATGAACTACAGTAGGGGACTGCTGTGTGGACGGAGGCCAGCTGAAGCAGCTCATTTGTTAGTGTAATTATTCAGCTGCTGACTTCAGTGTATGGGACTGAAAAGCTGTTGTTCACACCTGCAATGTGTTATTTGTGTGATAAGCCGTTCAGATCCACTGGAAAGCAGAGAATGCTTTTCAGCTCCTGGAAGTTTTTCATCTGCGAGCTGCACTGTCCTCTGGTCCTAAACGAATGCAGTGGAAACTGATTCTACAAAGGCCCAAAGAGGACGGAGGTCTAGTATTTATGCAATCCAGGAACATCCGTGCCCTTTGTGCTGTTCTGTCCACAGTTATTTGGGGAAATGGGATTCTGGGCTGTAACCACAATACTGCAGTAGAAGCTCCCGCTGTGCCCCGGGGCTGCTGGGAGATCCAGTCGGCAGATATGATTGGTACCTTTGCACAGGCTAATAAACAACTCCACAAGCTGCAAAGATTTCTTTGTTACCCTCGCCTCCACACTGAAGAAATAAGCAAAACATAACGGCTATTTCCTGATTGTTTTCTACACTGTACTATCTGAGCATGAAGGAGCGTGACACGTATTAAAGTATATGGCCTAAACTGAGGGCGAATCAGCACGCGTGATAGCCCACCTGTGTTCTCAACAGACGAGCTCTGATGTGACTTACGGTCTGCAGTCCTCATCATAGTCAGCCTGTCCACGTTCCCTCAAAGCAAAGAGCTCACGTCACTGCTGAAACACACCAGGCTACAGGTCTGTTAGCGATGCTGAGGGTTGATTTTATTATTTTTTTTTGCAGGCATTCAGACAGTGTATCCAACTACAACAGGGCTGTAAACTCCAGGCCTCGAGGGCCGGTGTCCTGCAGGTTTTAGGTGTCACCCTGGGTCAGCACACCTTGACCAAATGATTAGTTCATTACCAGGCCTCTGGAGAACTTCAGGACATGATGAGGAGGTCATTTAACCATTTGAATCAGCTGTGTTGGATCAAGGAC
>NW_024583089.1:192021-196908 GCF_018398535.1 Haplochromis burtoni | reverse complement strand
AAATCAGCCCAGCAAATCTCAGCAGGAGCACTCCTGTTATCACCATGATCATGCGGAAAGCCTTGAGCTTTGGTTGGTCAAACTGTTCCTTGTGTTTGCCCACATCCCCTGGTCTTGGGCGACTCAGAACATGAAGAACAGATAGGCAACAAAAAACAACAACAACCATGCAGACACCCAAGTAGGACACAAGTAGCATATTTAAATATTGAGACCCAAGCAATAAATTTATCCCCAACCATACAACACACTGCAGCCACGCACAAACAGCACAGATGTTTCTAATCCTGACACCATGTGATTCTCGTAGATGCATATAGGTGATGGGGTGAACAACAGCCAGGTAGCGCTCCAGACAGGTCAGGACATGAAACAAAGTCTCTACAGGAAAAAGAATGGTAAACATAAAAATCCCTACAGTGATCATTATTATGTTATTGGTATAACCACCCACGGTATAGAAGACCAATCCTAAAGCTCCAAAACTCTCCACCCACATCATGTTGTAGGTGAAGAAGTTGGAGTTGGTCATTGTTGCCCCTGCATGTGCAGATTTCTGACACCACTGTTGGAAGCCCATGTAGAGGATGAAGATGTAGAGTGGAAGGAAGAGGAGGATGGTCATGGAGGTGTAGATGGTAAAGACTGTTGAATTATGGCATGTTGACGCAAACGAGTTAACGGAGGAATTTAAGGATGAGAGAGAGGAGGAAGTGTTGATGAACATGACCTATGGAAGAGAGCAAAAATAGTAAATAATGTCATGTTGTGTGAAAACTAAAACATGCTGTAAGTTATTCGATACGGTTGCAGTGATGAAGTTTTTAACAGAGTCTCGCAAAATATATTTGTGCTTCTGCAAGAAAAACTCTTAATAGATTTCTTTTAAGTCTATTAGCTCCTCCCCTTAATGGTCGCCACAGTGGATAATCTGCCTCCATCTCATCCTATCACCAGTATCCTCCTCTGTTTTCCCAACCTTCTGTGTGCCCTGCATTACATCCATGAATCTTTTCTTTAGTCTTTCCCTCTTCCTCCTGCCTGACAGCTCCACATTCGACATTATCCATTACTCCTCATCTGCAAATGTCCAGACCGTCTTAGCCTTGCCTCTCTAACTTTACCTCTAACCTTAACTGTCCCTCTGATATATTCTTTTCTAATCTTTTCCATCCTTGTCACTCCCAACAAAAATCTCACCTCCAGCTCAGCTTCATGTCTTTTTGTTAGTTCCACCATCTCCACAACATGCATCATAGGAGATCCCACTATGATATTGTAAATCTTCCATTTGCTAACTATTGCTAACATCCTTTTGTCACAACACCAATCACCCTGGACACTTGTCTCCACCTACTCCACCCTGTCTGTACTCTCTTGTGCACTGTCCATTGCTGCGAATTCCAGGTATTTAGGTATTTGAGTGATTGAGTGGTAAATTATTTCAAGCATGTAAACAATATACAGGTACATTTAGAAAAGAAAATAAGAGAGAAAACAAAATACTATACAAAAAAATCAATACATTTCAATATAGCTACCGTTCTTATTAATTTACATGTTGAAAGGGAGAGGTAAGAAGGAAACACTTATTTAATCCCACCCCTTTGCCATAAATTATCAGTGAATATTTAGTCAGCTTCCTTACTGATATAATTTGTAATAAAAATAGTGAACAGATTTCTGATATACTATATACTATAATATCACATCATGAATTTTTGTTTGTTTGTTTTTAAATAGAGACATTCACTTAATTTAAATATTTTCCTTTTCTTTATAGTTCGAGAAGATCATATTTTTATAACTCTTTTTGAACAGTTTTATGTTTGGACATTGCTTTAATTCCATATTCAGACTGTTCCATAGTTTCACTCCATGAACAGAAACACAAAAGCCTTTTTCTTGTAGTACGTACCTTCATTGTTTTGAAGTTACAAAAACCCCTTAAATTATAACTTCCTTCTTTCAAAAAAAACATACTCTGAATATTACCTGGCAGTTCTTTATTTTTTGCTTTGAATAGAATTTGTGCTGTTTGGAATTTCACTATATCGTCAATTTTCAATATTTCAGACTGCAAAAATAGTGAGTTTGTATGTTCCCTATAACCTGCATTGTGGATGATTCGAATTGCTTTTTTTTGAAGAGTAAAAAGTGAATGTAATGTGGTTTTATAGTTATTGCCCCAGACCTCTGCACAATAGCTTAAGTATGGTGAAACCAGTGAACAGTAGAGAATATGAAGTGATGTTCTGTCGAATACCTGTTTTGCCTTGTTTAGTACTGCAATGCTTCGTGATACTTTGGAATGAATATATCTTACGTGAGCTCTCCAGTTAAGTTTTTCATCTATTATTACCCCCAGAAATTTATTTTCACTGACTCTTTCAATATCAACACCATTTATTTGAATCTTTGCATTTGTATTTAAACTACTATTTCCAAATAACATAAGTTTAGATTTATTCAGATTTATTCAGTCATATCCTCCAATAAATTCTGCAGATCATCACCAGAGCAAAAAATGTTTGTATCGTCAGCAAAGAGAACCATTTTTAATACTTTGGACACTTTACAGATGTCGTTAATGTACAAGTTGAAGAATTTTGGACCCAAAACTGACCCTTGGGGTACACCACAAGCAATGTCCATACATAAGGAGCAACCACCATTTAATTTCACAAACTGCTTCCTGTCACCTAAATAACTCCGGACCCAATCTAAAGCTACCCTAGCTCTACACGGGTCACCAGAAATTTGGTAACTGTTTTTCAAAAGGTTAAATAGAATATTAGAATTAATATTAGACACTATGAATACCTTAAAACAGTCAAACCTTATCTGTAGTCTACTTATTTCTTCTTAATAAATGAAGATGTGTCCGTTTCCTGTTTCTTCAAACTGTCATATACCGGTGTCCTGTCCAAATATATGTTGAAAAATGTGTGTTTGTGTGTGTGACAATTAATTAAAGCTGGGGGTTCTTTGCATGCCACAAAACCATGAGCTCTAATTCAAATGTGGTACGTGCCATCTTATCATTTAGTGGTTCCAGGTGCATCCAAGATTACATCATCAAGAGCAATGCAAACTGCGGGATCAAGTGGTGTCTAGTAGATGGCCAGAGGTGTGTTCTCTGGAGTGACAAATTGTGCTTTTCTATCTGGCATTCCAATAGACAAGTCTGGGGGTTTTCAGGAGTTGGGCTCATCCCTTAGCTCCAGTGAAGGGAACTCTTAATAATTGAGCATACAAAAACATGCCCAAATCTTTGTGGGAACAGTTTGGCCCCTTCTTGTTCCACCATGACTGTGGATGAGTGCACAAAACACAAAGCACGGTCCATAAAGACATGGATGAGCAAGTTTGGTGTGGACAAACTTCACTGGCACAGTCCTGACCTCAATCTGTTAGAACGCCTTTGGGATTTGGGTGGAGACTGCAAGCAAGGCAATTGTCCAAATGGCCTGACTCAAAAATGCACTTCTGGAAGAATGGTTAAAAATATATATATTTAATATATATCTTTCACACTTATTGAAATAAATCAAAAACAAGGATGTCACAGGTTTTTTGTTTGCTTTCCTTTAGTTTCCATGTATATATAATACAGTCAGATTCTCTCGACTTAGCTAAACTCTATTTGTGGATTGTTTTGGAGGTTTACGTTTATCCTGATATCGCAAATGGCAACATGTCCATCACAGCCACAATAGTAATAAATGATTATTTCATTTAAAGAGTGGAGACCACCGTATGGCTACAACCAACATAATAAAATGTCCAGTGCCCTAGTGAATGCATTTTGCAAAGTGTAAAATTGGAGTGACATAGTCATGAGCATCAATATAATGCACTGATATTTTTTACATTAACAAATACATCAGTGACCTTGGCCGGAGTTATGGACAAGTCACTCATTTGTCCCCAGACTTTTATTCCTCTACAGAATGCATCAAAAATATTTGTGGAAACTCTTATTCCACCACCATACTGTGTCCCAGTTCAGTAGCATTCCATTCTCACTGTATACAGTGTGGTAAAACTGCTTCCTCTTCCCGAATTGCCTGATAGTTTGCCAGAACTCCTTTGAAACTTAGTGAAAAGTTGTTTCATTCCCTCACCCAAGTACTACCACACCCAACAGGTGTGGTAGGACGCTTCAACAGGTGCCCTGTTTAATTTTGATGGCGTCTCATCTCATGTGTCAGGGCTCTAGAGTGCGACCAATTTGGTTGCAAATACAACCAAATTTTTCAATAATGCGACTAAAAAAAATCCTAGATCGCACCGGTGCGACCAGGTGTTCCGAGTAAAAACTCTGAAAGTTTCTGTGTGGTCAACAACAGACACACATTATGCCCATATCATGTTCTAGACCAATCAGAGATAGTCAGGGGCGGGACCCCTCTGACTGGCCGTGGTCCAGAGTCCTTCATGTGTACTAGTGATGGGAATTCCAGCTCTTTCGGCTCCCAACGTCAGGTTGTTTTGCTGCTTTAATTAATTTATTATCAACCACAATATAAAAATATGCACAAAGGAATTACTAATGTAAAAAAAAAACATGGTTTTATTTATATATGTTTATACATAAATATATACGGTGGCCTCCAGAGACAAGGCACGTACAAACTCCAAAACAAATACAAATTCTAAACCATGTACAAAGCTACCTAGATCACTTAAATTACACAATTATAATAATAATGGATTGCATTTATATAGCACTTTTCGAGACCCTCAAAGCGCTTTACAATTCCACTATTCATTCACTCACTGGTGGAGGCAAGCTACAGTTGTAGCCACTAGTGATGTGCGGATCGATCCTGAAATATCGATTCTTCCGATACCAGTCATTTATGTTCTAGAATCGATTCTCAC
>NW_024583089.1:176510-189496 GCF_018398535.1 Haplochromis burtoni | reverse complement strand
ATTAAAATATCGATATTTTAGTAATTTAGAGTAAATTTGTAGTTTATCATTAACAGGAACACAGTGGAAAGAAACTATAACATTCGGATTGTCTACATGTTAGTATTAAGCTTTGCATGTTCCATATTCAGTTTTTCAGCAAAACGTGTTCGAGTCCATAAGAAAAGATTCATTCTCATATCTGGAGGAAGATTTTTTTTTTTCAATAAATATTAATGTTAGCCCGCGACTTTGTTCCAGATTTGAATTTTGGCCCACTGTGTATTTGAGTTTGACAACCCTGCATGAGAGGATGTCAGGCTCTCAGGCAACACTCATGAAATCTTTTTCTGAATGTTCGGTCAGATTCACACCAGAGGCCTGCTGGAGGTTATTTAGTAGCTCTGACAGTGCTCGTCCTGTTCTTGCTTGCACAAAGGAGCAAATACCCGTCCTGCTGTTGGGTTAAGCTCTCTTAGAGTAACTGTTCATCTCCTGGAATGTGATCTTTAGGATGTTTGCTGTACCAAATTACAAACAATTAATCCATATTTTACTCTTATTTTTCTTCTACTGTCTTCTATAGGTCAAATCCATCGACTCCTCGTCCTCCCTCAGTTTTACTCCACCTCTTTTTTCCTACAACTCAATCAACACCTCCATTTCTTCTGACTTAGCATGCCAACACTCAGCATCCAGCATAGTAATGCATACGATTTACACCATCGGCAGCATCCTCCTCCTCTTACTGCTCTACATCCTCATCCTCTACATGGGTTTCTAGCATTGGCGCCGTCAGCGCTCTACACCTACAGGGATGACAATGAGCCCCTCTGACTTCTTCACCTACAACTTGATGATTTTAGAGATTTTTGGAGTCTTTGTTAGAGTCCTCAATAATGTGTACAAATATAATGGTAATAACACACTGCTTGTGTTAGGGCAGTATTTCTTCAGCATCACATACCTGTACAGGTTATGTTTCATCTCCTGACCTGTTTGGAGCGCTATCTGGCTGTTCACCCCATCACCTACAGGCATCTGCGAGAATGTCATGGGATCAAGATTAGAAACATCATCACTGTGTGTGTTTGGGTGGTGGGCTTGGGTGGATGGGGGTAGAACACTTGTACTGGCCAAATTTTCCTGCAATACCATTTTTCTCCAACATGGGCATCTGCATATTACTTATTTCTTTCTACTGCCTGTCTGTACCTCACACTCTGATTCGTCCGGGGCCAGGGGAGGTGGGCGGGAAAAAGGGGCGGGTTGACCAATCAAGGCAAAGAGCTTTCCACATGATTGTGGCCATAACAGGAGTGCTGGTGTTGAGATTTGCTGGGATCCTGATTTTTTTTCTGATACAAAATGCACTACCGGTTGATACTAAAGAGCACTGTGTGGCAGTGGAGTCAGCAGTTCGGCTGAGTGTACCCAGCCGTCTGGTTCATCCTCTGCTGTTTTTGCACAGAGCACGAAAACTGTCATGCATTAAAATTTCCACTTTAGACTGATGTTACATGACATGTTCTCTAAACAATGTTGCATCGGGTGTCAAAGTCACATCACCCTGAGGAATATTAACAGAGGGGCAGATGCTGCTATAGAAACCTAAATAAAACTTTTATTTCTTATTTGAGTGAAATGTACTCAAATTGCATCAAGCATTGCTAAATAACTTCTTTTAAAAACTTGAGTTGATTTACTTGGCATAAACATACACTACCCAAATGTAATGAATAATAATAAAAAGATTGTGTGTCATAGAATGTTTCATTAATGACACTTGCACGTATCACGTGATATTAATTGAAATATTGGACATTTTGTAATAGATTCAAAATATTCTTTTATGTTGACACAGTTTCAGAGTTTGAATATTTTTCGTCATTTTCTGTGTATCTAAATAAAAATACTGCTGTAGATATATATATGTGTGTGTGTGTGTGTGTGTGTTATAGTCTCTTTCACAGGGGTTCGTTATTGTGTACTATTGTGAATTTAAGTTTTATTTTATTTACTTACTTGTTACATTTGTTTAATTACTTAAATATAATAAAAATTACAAATTAAAAAGAGTTGTGTTTTCCTTTCCGAACCACAGTAAAACTGTTTCTTTTCTTGCATCCAAAATAAACAGGAAATCATCCGGAATGAGCGGAAAAACTGTGACGCGTTTCCCGTCGGACTGTTTTCATAGTTGTACCGGTGCACCTTGAACTTGTCTGAGTGGATTTCTCAGTTTTCTCGCACTTTAGCTTTAGCTCCATAAATAATTTTTTTCACGATGTCCAACTTTCCGCAGTTACTCCGAGCCGCGCCTGCGCCCTTCAGGCGGCTCTCTTGTGGCAGAGGCGCAAAAGGGAGCCTCGGTTTCAGTGTTAGCGGAAACTTTTTGCGCCTGCGCTCCTCAGCTGCGCTGTCATCCAGCCCGAGGCACCGAAACAGACCCAGAACCCGGGGCTACACGAGCTACAGCCGCAGGGAACCGGTCCGGATCGGCTGTGCCTCCGGGTTCTGGGGGGACACGGCCACCGCAGGTAGGCCATCACGTCACCATCCATCACGATAACGCCGTGTAAATTTAGCTAAAAAAAAGGGTAAAACGTTATTGTTTTTATTGTTATTATTGTTGCAGTTTTTGGTTTTACGTAGATGGTGATGGATGCCTTTATTTGGCTTTCGTTTGTTGTCAAGTAAGTAAGTAAAATGTAATAATTAAGCACATTTAACATTTTCCCTCACCAAATTGCTGCACAGAGTATGCACGTTTATACTATACTTTATACTAAACCTTTATACTTTTTATTACCCCTCAGTCGTAAAAGGCTGATGGGGTATTGTTGGCATCCTTCCCAGTGTTGTTTTAAATCGTTACTTGACGTAGAAGCAGCACAGGTGCATATTAAGGGGCAGGGAGATGATTTGGGGGGTTTCTTTTACCTAAATAAAGACATTCCTACCCTAAACTGCTGTGTATTAAAAAAAAATCACCACTGCAGGAAATTGAATCTGTGACGTTTGTATTAAAAAACAGAAACGTCAGCTGGTTTCGGAGGGTTTAAGAGGAGCCTCAGAGTGAGCTGTTTCAGTCATTCTGTCATCGAAGTATTCGTGCTTTGCTGCTGAGCCGCTTCTCCTGTGCTTTCAGTGCCTCAGCTGATCTACAGCGGGAAGCTGGACTTTCTGGTGTTTGACTACCTCAGTGAGATCACCATGTCTCTGCTCACCGCTGCCAAAACCAAAATGCCAGTGAGTTCCTGCATTTCCATAACCAAGACTGTTTTTACCACCTGCAGAGATGCAGAAATATAAAAACAAATAACAGAAGAATTTAAATGAACATCTTTACAAACATATACACACAGTGCTAAAATATATCAAAATATTCATGCAGCTGCTTGTGTTAAAAACTTCAGGGAAGATTTTTTTATTTAGTTTTTTGTAGCTTAAAAATTCTACATTTAATTTTTGTAAAAGTTCACATTGAAAATAGCCACTGACGCACAATCAGTAAGTTATCTATGGAGTCCAAACAAAACGTGTGTGGTTTACAGATTTATTGTAAAATGATCAACTTACCGTATTTTTCGGACCATAAGGCGCACTGGATTATAAGATGCACTGTCGATGAGCGGGTCTGTTTTCATACACAAGGCACATTAAGGGAAACAAAACAGTCAGAAAAGTCAAACTTTACTCAACTCATTCTTCTTGCTTCCTCCACTTCTGTACCATTGATTCATTAATGTTGAATTATGTGGCAGCTGCTTTATTCTCATGTTGTTGCAGTATATTAATGACTTTCCGTCATTTTCTGTGTATCTAAATAAAGATACTGCTGTATTGTGGATGGATTTTCTCAGTTGTTCTCTGGACTGAAGTTTGGTCCGTTTACAGCATCCTGCCATGCGATTGCATTTCTCACTAACCATCGGGAACCCTCACGTTGGCTTTTATTGAGTGGAAAAAAGTTGGCATTCATCCTCCAGCCTCACTGTTTATATTATGCTAACATAGCTGTGTCGCTAGCAATCACGTAGCACATCATTATTTACCAGCCAGTCTAACTTTAGTAACCCTACAAACGTCACTGCTGTTTAGTTTTCTGTCTTATTTAATGTTGGAAGTGATAACAGAGCTGTACGTTTTTCAGAAATCTCAAGGTCAGAACATGATATATCATGCTTAGGTGGAAACTAGCGAGCTAACTTCCTGCTAACTTCTAACTCCCTTAAGTTTAATACATTCTGTTTTCATTGATGCCTGGATGTTAAACTCAATTGTTACACCTGGTAGAGCAGCAACACTGATCATTTATTAAAGATGAAAGAATTTAGACAGTTTTTAACTCTCAGTTAAAAAGTCAAACAGTGTTTGTTTGACTTTGGGATGTGAAGCGGAGTTTATTCTGCAAGGCTTCTGACTACAGTAGCCGTAATCCATCAAGCGGTCTCCAGAGGCCTGGTAATGAACCAGTCAATTGATTCAGGTGTGTTGACCCAGGGTGATATCTAAAACCTGCAGGACACCGGCCCTCGAAGCCTGGAGTCCCACACCCCCAGCTCTAAGAGGAGAAATGGGGTTTGTAGGAGGGTTTTCTGCCTGTTGTTGCAGCTCCGTGCCTGCAGGGAGCAGCGCTGCTTCACCTCTCTCCCCACCTCTGCATTAACATCTGACTCTTGCTCTTGCAGAACCTCGGTTACGCTCCAGACTTTGTCCAGGTTGCTCTGGCTCCCTTCATCAATGACATCCACAGGAAAGGTGAGTAAACAGCACAGCGGGAAGTGTGTTTCCATAGCAACAGGTGATCTCGTGATGAACGACAACCTCCTCTCTCATCAGGTATCCGCGTGGTCAGTAATGCAGGTGGCGTGAACCCTCTGGCCTGCGCTGAAGCCATACAGGAAGTAACCAAGAAGGCCGGCCTTGAACTCAAGGTTGCCGTGGTGACCGGTGATGACCTCATGCCTCATGTAATGCGCCTCTGACATCATCACTCCCTATTTAGTGTGATTGATTAGACGTTTAATCCTCTCCTTTCTTCTTCTCTTCTCTCAGAGGAGCAGCCTGTCTGACGTAAAGATGCCGGACGGCAGTGGCAGACAGCAGCTGCCTAAAACCCTGCACAGCATGAATGCCTACCTCGGGTACGGACGCCCTGCTTCGTGTTACAGATTTCAGCTGGAGCCCAAACAGTTGCTGAAAACCTCTGCCATGTCTCCATTTCCAGGGCCGTCCCTATCCGCCACTGCCTTGACCTCGGAGCGGACATCGTGGTGACGGGACGCTGTGTGGACAGCGCCGTGGCCCTGGGGCCGCTCATGCACGCTGTAGGTTTTTAATTTCTAACATTTATTGGAATTCATTCAGCATTTCTCCAAGAAGGGATCACACTTTGTCATCCTGCTGCACATTTTTGTTTTTTCTTTCCCTTTTGGACATCATGAGAGCCACAGCGAGGGTCAGGAACGAGCAGGCGTGCAAACAGCTGCAGTTCCGTTCGTGACCACTTGAGGCAGACTTGATTCAAACACACTTATTTATTTACCTTCTACCAACAATCTGTTCATGTGTTTGCTTGAGTCGCCGCCAGAGATGTGATGTCTGTGTGTGTTTCTTATCTGCTGCAGTTTGGATGGGAGAGAAACGACTACGACCTGCTGGCAGCCGGAAGGTACACGCACGCACACACACAGACATGCATGGACACACACGCACAGACGCGCACACACACAGACATGCATGGACACACACACACAGACATGCATGGACACACACGCACAGACATGCATGGACACACACGCACAGACAGCGGTATTTGTGACACTATGTTAGGTGTGGGTCAAAAACTGTAGTTAAAACCTTGAATTAAGATTAAAGTTAACAAATAAAATACCAAAAAGTTGCATTAAAACAAAAATTTAAATTAAGACTCCAAACTGTTAAAAGCCACAAACAGTGAAGCTGAATAAATTACAATTAAGCTTTTGCAAATAAATACAATTTAAATAATGTTATCATTTTTTTATAATGCAGTTAATACGATTATATTTTATTATTATTAATTAATATAAAATATAACAATAACATTTGAGGAAGTCCAAACTGTATTTTTAAAAAATGAAAATCAAATAATTTTTTTAAAAGTGAGAAAGATAAATGATGTTTTAAAAGCAAGAAGAAAGTTACACTTGTTCCAAAAAATACTGAAAAAACTACAAAAATGTAAAATAATGTTTCAAAAACCTATAAATAAATGAAATTACAATTTAATGCATTAAAACAAAAATAACTCTGAAATATTTGAATATTTAATAATATAGGTTACAAACACAACACAAATTAGAACAAAGCTAAATAAGGTTGACAACAAAAACAATCAGGATTCAACTGAATAAAATTTAAAGTTGGTGATTAAAGTTTCTATTCTGAACAAACGTTCGAAGATAAAGAAATTATTCTTGAAATTGTTTTTTATGATATTTGCTTGCGATGAAAATACTGTTTAAACCGTCTCTGAACTTCAGATCATTTTGGTTTATAGTCGTTGTTTTCTGTGTTCCAGTCTCGCGGGTCACCTGATCGAGTGCGGCGCTCAGAGCACAGGAGGCATCTTCACAGACTGGCATAAAGTTCCCGATTGGTAAGAATTTTATGGTTTTCAACACACTTCTCAAACCAGATCTGTGAATACAGCTCACGGGGTCAGAGAGTCAATGTTTGAATTATTTTCTTCACTTTAAAAGGTTTAAATGAGTAAACGGTAAGTTTTTACTTTTCAGACTGAGTACAAACTGTGAATGAAAGTTTTGAGAACAGTTTCAGAATAGATCCAGTTTCAGTCGTAGACTCCAACAAAGTTTTTTGCTGGCTTGACTTTGACAACTCTTTGATAACTTTCAGCATGATATTACCTAAACAGCTTGGAAGTAGAGATACACATATACATATACAGCCCACTTTGATCTTAAGTGATCTTAGGTCGTGTGAAACTCTGTCAGAGACATTTAACTACACATTTAATATGTTAATATGAATTTCAGCAGTTTTTATACATTATAAATTACACCAAATTACACCAATTACAATTTTGGTGTAAAATTACACCAAAAATTCTGGTAGCTCACTGTTCACATGGTCTGCAGTTATAAAAAATAAAGGTTTTGTTGATTCATGGGCTTCTATTGTAGACAGTGAAAAGCAGGAATATTTCTTTTGTTTATCCACTGCACTGATGTAGTATGATCAGCAGAATACCCTGTGAAACCTTTAACCCTTTAAGACCTACCATAGAACCAAGTCTGCCAGAGCTTATCTTCATATTTTTACATGCTGTACTGACATTTTTGGCAGCATTTCAACTTGCTATACATCAATACAACCATTATAGCCCAAATTTTAATAATATGTCTGCATTAAGTCCATAATAACTACATAAATTGCAAAAAAGGGCAATAAACCACAATAAAATTGAAAATAGTTTTTGTTTTTTTGTTTTTTTTTACATATATTGCTAGTTAGAGAAATTTAAGAGGTTTATCCCTCAAAAGTGTAAATACAAAAAAGTTGCACAAAAAAGTTTCCAACAACAGAAAATTTATTTTGAGTGTCTTTATAGTTTTATTTTTGAGATTCACCAATTTTATATACTGCAGAAAAAACAAAAAGAAATATTATAATGCAAATTTGCATAAAAAAAAAGCCAGGGTTAAAAATACAGTTAAAGCCCCCAAAAAGTATGCCCTCCTTCATATATTTTATAGTCGTGTGGTGGACCAGATCTGAGTCTTTGCGGGGCCGATTCTGGTCCCGGGGCCCTATGTTTGACACCCCTGAGTTAGGCCTTTCTGCTTCTCAGTTTGTAATGAACCTTATTCACTGGTCACTGGTCCACTCTCTCACTTAATGTGAACAATTGGAAATGGGTAGATATTCAAAAGCTATGAAGTTAAAGATCAAATATTTTTCTGACATTTAAATTAAGTTTAGTTTGTTGTTTTCAGCTTACAGTTAAAAAAAAGCAGCTTAATTTTTTATTAGCTTGTCAGGGCTGCAGGTTGTTAATCTTAACAGTTAGTAGCCTTGAGCTCCTTTTAGACTCCAACATTGATCACAGACTAAATTTGTGCAATGTCAGCGGAAGAGCTTAAGGGTAAAATGACTCTTAACTGTTCTGTCTGTATAAATCATTAAAGTCAAATTATCCTCACTATGGAAGGGAGATTTTCCTTCCTGCTGTCTCCAAGTGTTTGCTCGTAGGGGGTCATTGGATTGTTGGGTTTTTCTCTGCATTATTGTGGGGTCTTTACCCTAACATATAAAGCTCCTGTGGGAACTGTTATTCTATATAAATAGAGTTAAACTGATTGAAGGTAAAACAGAACTTTTAAGCCACAATTAGCAGTGATGTGCACATAGTTTCATGAAGAGAAAATCCTCTTCAACCGTTTAAACCCATCATGCTTTGGGCTTGTGTCGCAGCCAGCGGCAAAAGAAATATTTCACCATTAGAGGCAAGAATGCATTGAATTAAAGGTCAGCAGATCCTTGAAGCAGACATCAGTGTGTCATAAATCAGAAGCTGGAAAACCCTCCAAATCCACAGCGGACTACCTCAGGAGGTTTTTCCATGGTTTATTTCCATGGTTGCTAATGTTCAAGGACACGGAAATCAGATCTCTCAAATAAGCACAGTGAGATAGACCCCAAAAATCTCAAGGAGGTAGGAACATACTGGATGAATAACACATGAAAATTCAACAACATTAAGGCCGTGATGTCTGCCAAAGAGGCTGTTAGTAAGTACTAAAGCAGGTTGCCAAACCTTCTTTCAACCTTTGCCTTAACAACTTAAGTTATTGTTGTTTAGAAACTGTGAAGTATCTAAACTTAAAAAAAAACCCAGTTGCTTTATAGTATTAAACAAATGTGTTGTCTTTAAAGTTCTTCCAGGCTATAAATGCTTAAAAACCTTCACATCAAGACGAGGCATGAAACCTTAAGGAGTTCCTAAAATGTCTTTTCTACACTGAAGACCTTCCATACTGTTGTCATTCAGAGCAACAACAAAGTGAAAATCTAAAAACGGAAACAATTTCAGTAGAAAGTCAAAGCCTGGCCTTTGATTTGGGTCTCAGGGACAACATGGGTTTCCCGGTGGTCGAATGTTCCAGCGACGGCTCCTTCGTTCTCTCCAAACCACCCAAAACCGGCGGCCTCGTTTCCTTCGGCACTGTCGCCGAGCAACTGGTATACGAGATCGGAGACCCACGGCGATACCTGTTGCCAGACGTCATCTGCGACTTCAGCCAGGTGGTGATCCAGGAGGTACCAGGTACTGCACACAAACACAACCTCACACATACTGTTGAGGACATGACCAGCAGCTGAACTTTTGGCTGTTTTCATAACCCTCAAGAACTCCTCAAACAAACCCATCTGGAGCTTTGACTCGACCCTTGATTGAACCCAACACCCTCCGCTGAACCTCCAATAAACTGTTCGTCAGCTCATCATTAGCAAATTATTCTCCTTAATATCAATCAACCCAGAGTGAACCCATCTCGAGCTGTGCTACAGTGTCTAACCTTCGGGTGAACTCCAGAACCATTGCCTGAACTCCCACTGAACTCTGCTTCTCTGATAAAAACCTCCGCTTTGCCCGATTTGAGTAATTAAATTTTTTCCATTTTGATTTTATTTGAGAGAAAACACTGATGTGCCCAAATTTGGGGGATTTCTTTTACACTCCTACTCCTCTGCTTGAAAAACTAACTAGAATCATGTACACTGTATACGTTTGAAGAAAATCTTGAATATTTCAAAAACATAACTCAACATAACTCAGTTTTGGGATGTAGGAGACAGGGAAAGTTTAGGTGTGAACAAATAACTTATATTTCTATTGTTTTCATGCATAAAAACACCCAAAACATGGACTGTTTGACATACTACTTTTTTCTCCTAGTCATAACTGATCTCATAGACACATTCTGTGGATACCAGCACAGATAAACATCCATAAATCCAACTGAGATTAAGGGGAAAAAATACAGTTCAGAATTTGCCTGGAAATTTCCATGTTTTTACATCTTCTTCAGTATTAAAGCAATTCAGTGAGAGTTTTCTTTCCTTGTATGCTTTTACGTCAGTGTTTGTGAGCAGTAGTTCTCCATCCAACTTGCTGAGACTGAACCTGGTCCTTATAGATGTGGTTATATAAAGAAAAAGAAAAACTGATTTTTCAATCTTTTTTTTTTTTTTTTTACCTAGTCTAATCTTGGCACATCTCAGCTTGGTGTGTATTTTATCCTTAAACACTGAGGAAGCTGGAGAAGTGGAAGACAAAACAGATAAACTGTATCTAAAAATAATGAGTTTAAAAAAAGACAGGCCTGAGAGATGGGTCTGGCCCTTTAGTATCTTAAGTTTCCCGTATTAGAGCACTATCAGTCATAGGTTGGCCTCCAGAGAGCCCGGACATCACCATTATTAAAGTGGTGTGGGATCATCTTGACAGAGAACTGAAGAAAAGGCAGCCAACAGAAGAAGAGCTCTGAATGGTCTTCAACAAGCCTGGAGACTATTCCAATCTTATAATTAAGGAATTTACAAGAAAGCTTGTCTAAGACATTTCAGGTTGTGCTGACGAATCAAGTCATTCTAAATATTGACTTTCAAGTTTGTTATAATTGTGCACATATTCCAGGTGTATTTGCACGTCGTGATAAATTGCTGCATCTTTTTCCCATTTCCCTAGCAAAATACAAAAAGTGAGGGATGTTATTTGAAAAAATATTGACCTATCGCCAACAAACTGCTTGTTTCCCCATTTCTTCAATATCTGAGGCTTTAACGTGACTAGAAAAATGTAGGTGCTCACAGCCAAGCTGGAGACCATAGTTAATGAGAGGTGTATAACATTTTGACCATGATTAAGAAACTTAATTAAGAAACTCTTTTTGCTTTTAAACGAATTAACAAGGAGAGCTTGAGCTGAGGTTGTGAGTACTCCATCTGGTTACTCTGGTTGTAGTTTTCCGTGTCAATGCACATTTCGCTAAAAGTAAAGTTTAAGTACAGAAAACCTGTTGTTGTCTATTTTTTTTTTTTGTTTTTCTGTTTTATCACTTGGAGGAAGTGGTGACATGCCAAGTGTCAGATGAGGTCAGTAAGGTTAACTAGCTGGATGCAATGTTGTGCTTACTATTTGCATCATGGAAACTTTATTTACAGTCGCTGGAACAAATAAACGGTAAAGGGAGCACTAAAATCTATAAATATGAACTCATTCAATATTTTTTTCTTCATTTATTGGAAATCAAATTTATAGTTTCCAATTTTATCAAACTGCTTTCTTTTTCCCTGTAATTATTCTATATATGTCTGTAAAATCCAATGAATGGGATTCCTGAACTGAGAGAAAAGTCTGCTGTAATGCATACTTGGTTCAGATGTGTGGTAGCAGTAAGTGGATCGGCTCCTGTACAGTGTCCCACTTCAGAGGGGGAAATGAACTTTTGGCTCTCACTGTTGCTAAAAATGTAAATATTTCAGTCTAATTGAGCTCCGGCTGAACTCCCGAGAGCCGTTTGACCACTCGAAGACCCGCTGCCCTCATCGGCTGTTTATTTTCTAACATGAAGGAGTCAGGAGAGTGGACCGGTGGTAAGTCTGCAGTCCGGTTCAAACAGGGGTGAACAAAGTGCTGCGTGATGTTTTCAGTGTACAGAGGGAGATATGAGGAGGTGAAAGATGGCGTTGAAAGATGGGGGATGAGAGGCAGAAGCGTCTCCCTCCTGTCTGTATATTTAAGTTCAGCGAGGTCAATGAACTATTTATTAAAACACAAAGCAGCTTAAAGGTCAAGCATGAAAAAACTACGAAGTAACTGGAAAACATTAAAGGAAACCCTTGAAAACACATCAACTCTCACCGAGAGTCTATACAACATCTATACTGGGAAATGTGTCAGGAAAGAAGAGATGCCACATCAACAATTTGATAAAAATGATCAAACTACAGGGGGCTGAATTTAAGGGCACCTTGGAAATCAAAGTAAGATAATGTGGCAGCTTAGCCCATTTTGCCAGAGTTGTTTTTCATTGCAACAACTCAAAATGGTATTCAGTAGTTTGATGGCCCCCCTGTGCAGGCAGTTCCTTCGTCCTTCAGGAACTGCCTGCACACCCTCACCACATGAGACTGGGCATTGTCATGCACCTGGAGGAACCCAAGACTCAGTGCACCAGTGTGCCAGTGTAGGGTCTGACAGCAGGTCCAGGGATTTAAGCCTGATAGCTAATGGCACTCAGGGTGCCGTTGCCTAGCCTGTAGGTGTCTGTGTGTCTCCATGCAGGCCATCAATGACCCACCACCAAACCTGTCATCCTGAATGATGTTACAGGCAGCATAGCGGCCTCCATGATTTCTCCAGAGCCTCTCCCTTCTGTCACATGTGCTCAGGGTGAACCTGCTCTCTGTGGAAAACACAGGAGGCCATTGATGGACCTGACAATTCTGGTATTCTATGGCAAATGCCAACCTTGCTCCACAATGTTGGACACTGAGTATCAGGCAAACTAAAGGATGTCAGGTTCTCAGACAACACTCATGAAGTTTGTTTCTGGTTGTTTGGTCAGAGACATTCACACCAGTGTCCTTCTGGAAGTCCTTTTGTTGCTCTGTTCCTCAAAGCAGAAAGCAGCAGATACCAGTTCTCTGAAAGGGTTAAGGGCCTCCTATGGCACTCTCCAGCTCTCCTAGAGTAAATGCTTTTCTCCTGAATTCTCCTCCGTGATCTTAAGACTATGCTGAGAGAAATTCTAAAATGTTTTTTTAAAAATATGGGAAATAATAGTAAGCAACTAGAATAGAAAGAATATACAAATTTAAAATTAAACTACATTTAATTTAATAATCTACAAAGTTTTTTATAAACAATTATAGATTTTTGAATGAGATTAATAAAAAATAAATAAAAATTAAACAAACTAAAATTAAAT
>NW_024583089.1:165398-176485 GCF_018398535.1 Haplochromis burtoni | reverse complement strand
GGAGAGACTAAATTGAAATAAAGAATTGAAAAAATTAGGGCAGCACGGTGGCACGGTGGTTAGCACTGTTGCCGCACAGCAAGAAGGTCCTGAGTTCAATTCCACCATCAGGCCGGGGTCTTTCTGTGTGGAGTTTGCATGTTCTCCCCGTGTTTGCGTGGGTTCTCCGGGTACTCCGGCTTCCTCCCACCGTCCAAAGACATGCAGCTTGTGGGGATAGGTTAATTGGATAATCCAAATTGCCACTAGGTGTGAATGTGCGAGTGAATGAGAGTGCGAATGGTTGTCTGTCCCTGTGTGTTGGCCCTGCGACAGACTGGCGACCTGTCCAGGGTGTACCCTCGCCTCTGCCCTATGACAGCTGGGATAGGCTCCAGCGCCCCCCGCGACCCTGAAAAGGATAAGCGGAAGTGAATGGATGGATGGATAAAATTTAATATAATGCAATAAAATGAAAAATATGCAATAAATATTTTAAACAAAAATACAATAAATTAAAATGATAAAAGCAAGAACAATCTGAAACAAAAAGAATTTTTAATTAAGAAATGTTTGTAAATGTATGTTTTTCTTAGATATGTAAAAATTAAATAATTAATTTCTTCAATTTTTCCAATTTTCCAATCAACTTTAATACCATTAAAGTAATTACATTACATTGTTTTATTAACACATGACATTTTGATGTTGTGAAGTTGTTTTTGTTTGTGTTTTCAGGTGATGAGGGGGGAGCTGTCAGAGTAACTGGGGCGCAGGGCTTCGCCCCATCACATGACTACAAGGTTAAAAAAACTGTATTTGATTCTTATTTTGATATAATATGTCGATAATGTGGAATATCGAGTGCCACACAGGTCAACTTTTTAAATAATATTTTACTGTAATTTAGAGTTTGGGTCCTGTCACCTTCACCATCCTCCTTACAGGTTTGTGCGACTTACATGGACGGGTTCAGGGCGACCGCCGTGTGTCCGGTCACCGGGCCGAGAGCAGCGAAGAAGGCCAGAAGAACGGCAGAGAGCATCATCAAACGGTGGGAACAAGAATCACAGCTCATGTACTCTGAACTGTGTATTAACATTACTGCTGTGTGTGTGTGTGTGTGTGTGTGTGTGTGTGTGTGTGTGTGTGTGTGTGTGTGTGTGTGATATGTTGTGTGGTTAGGACAAAGAAGAATGTTTTAAAACAAGTTGGGACTGGAAGATTTCAGCTCGGTTATACATCCAGGTCCTTGGAGCTGAAGACACATACGGTGCCAATGCTCGCTATAAGGTAACAGACTAAAAAAGCTGCAGTTCCTCTAATGTCCACTTGAGGCTCCAACAGCAGGTC
Source organism: Haplochromis burtoni (assembly GCF_018398535.1). NCBI lineage: Eukaryota > Metazoa > Chordata > Actinopteri > Cichliformes > Cichlidae > Haplochromis > Haplochromis burtoni. The sequence continues at coordinate 175,153 of NW_024583089.1, read as the reverse complement.
AGTCTCCATTACTCTCATGTTAGCTTGACACATTTTTTAAAAAATATTTTAAAAATGAAATGATAATATCTTAGATCAGCCGTCCCAAACCTTTTTTGCGCCCCGGACCAGTTTACCTTCTACAATATTTTCACGGCCCGGCCTTTAAGACGTCGCCAATAAATACAACAAAATAAAACCAGTACTGGTACCAAAAAAAGAAGATTAATTCATAAAATACAGGAAAAGACTCAGGGAAACTGAGTTAACGATAGAAACGATAAAAAATAACAATGAAAACCGATAAAAACCCGGAAAACCATAAATTTCACACCCGAGCCTGAACTCTCGCGGCCTGGTACCAAACGACTCACAGACCGGGCGCGGGCGTTGGGGACCACTGTTTTAGATAAATAAAACATAGACTTAATAAGACATAACAGGAAAAAAATTACATAGAATATAAAAACACTTAGTGTGGCTGTGTCCTTGCTTTATATTCAAAGCTCTGCCCTGTCAGCTGACTTTTATGTTTTCATAAAATTGAATAATAAGATGAAGATTCTCTGCAGGAAACAGGAACCTTGTATTTTATACAAAGCAGTAGAAACTGGAGTTGCTGGAGGAAAAAACGTCATGGCAGACATGAGAACAGAAACCCCTCAGAGTTGTAGTGTACATGGCTCAGAGTGGGCTCAGATCCAGGAGCCTCGGCAGACCTGCGTGCCTCCGTTAAGATCTCACATAAGAACAGAAGCTGAACAAGCTGCTGGACGTCTTCTCTGTTTCTTTTGGTACAACCCCCCTGATTTTTTTTTTTTTTAGTGTTTACTGATCAATGGATTTACTTCATCTTAGTTTTCCTTCTTTTGTTTCTCTGCATCCTTTCCCTTCCTAAGGGTTAAGGGTTGCAGTTAAGCTTGTTTCAAGTCTCTAAATGCCCCCTTCTATCACCCGCTTCATCTTGACACAATCCCGCTGTTCTACATCCAACCTTCACATCTCCTTTACCACAAGTAGGTGAAGGGTCGCAGTAAAGCCTGTTTCATGCCTCTTATTTTGACTCCTTTCACCACTTTCACCTCTTAGACTATCTCCATTGATCATTAAATTTACGTTTCTTGTCTTTTTCCAGGACTCCCGGGAGGCTGTGATCTGGTTGGCCGTCCACCACAAACAGAAGAAAGCTCTGGAGCATTTCTCCAGAGAAGTGGCTCCTGCGGGGACCGGCATGGGTACGACTAACCCCGTTATCTCCTCTTTAAACTCTCTAAACTTGTTCATAGTACGCAAAGACCTTTACGATGAGATCTGAGGACATCTGGATGTGGTAGCAGCTGCTTATATAAGTGTCTTTTCATGGTTATTAGAAGGAGAACAGAGTTGTCTATACAGTAGTGAATAATGCATCCACACTGGAGGCTTGTTTAATGGATAAGATTACCACTGTTAGTAAAATATTTAATTACAAATTCAAACACAGTCCGTATTCTTTCTCGCTGTTAGTGCGGCCTGAGAAAACTGGGATACACTTCTTTGCTTGTCTTACTGACCTTATTACGTCTTACCATAGAAAATATAGAGATCGTATCGTTAGAAACTTATGTTAATTGATCTGAGCATGTAGCAGCAGCTGCTTACATAAGGACAACATGATTATCTTTCATCAAAGTTCTCCCATATGCATCCTACCCCTCAGCTGTAAAGGCCTGATGCGATAACTCGAGAACCATGTGATGTAGGAGCTTAAAATTGATGCCACTGGTGCAGCTATTGAAAATCTCAGAAGTGTTTTCAATATAACATTTTTAAATATGCTGTTTTTCTTTAGAAAGCATAAACAGTTTCTATGTTTTAAGGCTCTGAAAAAACAAACTTTTTGTTGCCACTGCTGTGCAAGACTTTGCTTTAACTTTGTAATTCTCAGAGCTTTTTAAATAAAGTTAAAACTAGAGATGGACCAATCCGATATTATGTATCGGTATCGGTCCGATACTGAACTAAATTACTGGCTCGGATATCGGAGAGAAATAAAAATTTTAATCCGATCCATTAAGTATCACAAAAGCACCTCACAAAACTTGCTACACGGCGTAACTCAGCTCATAACCGTAGCACGTCGGAGCAGTATCACGTGATAGAGCGGCTGTGTGTATTTGGAGCCTGGCTACCAAACCAGCATTTCATCTCTGAGAAAGTTATCCCAGAGAGAAGTAAAGCAAGTGTGTAAGTTCATCTCTGAATGTTTGTAAAGCATTCCTGCGTTAAGCTTAACAACCGATATATGGAGCGACTGCCTCTTCTTGCTGCTACTTCAGTCATGAAACTGATCAGTGATCAGCTGATCGGCTTTTCTGTCGCGACTCCGTCTCTCTAGTTTGTTTTTGGCCCACTTTGTGCCAGAAAGAGGAAACCAGCGGCTGAACAACAGCAGCACGTTTAAGCTTGATAAGCTGTTGTTAGAATTTATTTAATATTACTTTCTACTCGAGGATCTTTTTCTACGTAGCTGACGGCTGGTAACTGTGCAGGGGCGGATCTAGCAAAGTTTAGCCAGGGGGGCCGATAGGGCATGAACAGGGAAAAGGGGGCACAAAGACATACTTTTCTTTCTTATTCTCATTTAAAATGTCTAGCTTTTAATAAATAATTATCTGAATCTTACACCCAAAGTTTTAATCTGATGTAAAATGTATAGAAGTCCATTACTGTATATAGTAACTGTTAAGTCTAATATACCCTAGTAAGCTATAGTACTTTTTCCTTTGGGAAGGTACCATCTGTGCAGTCTGCAGTTCTGTTGAAGAAAGATGTTGAATCTATTTAATTATTCTTGAAAAATAATTGATTTCTGTGCTTTTTTTTCACACTGCATCAAATTAAAGTTGATTACGTCGATTAAGCATCATGAGGTGGAGCGTGAGGGGTGGTTCCCTATTATTTTTGCTGGAGTTGGGCACCCTATTAGTTAGGTTGTTTAATATTTCCACTAAGTACTTTTTAAAATACCAGAATATGGAGGATGGTGTAGGTTTAGGTTTATTACATAGATCAGTGTTGCTGAACTATGAAATATTTTGGGTGCAGTGTATTTTTTGCATACAGGTATAACAGAATAGCTTTAGTGTTTTGTTTTGTTTTTTAAACTTGAGTATGAACCTATACAAAATGCAGAAAGATATAAAAGAAAACAGTTTTGTTGATTACAAGATGAACTATCGGATTCATATCGGTATCAGCAGATATCCAAATTTATGATATCGGTATCGGACATAAAAAAGTGGTATCGTGCCATCTCTAGTTAAAACTGAGGGTTGAAAACATTAGTAAAACCTAAAATAAAAGAAATGAATCCAGACTTGACCAAAAGAATTGTTGATGCTCATAAAGCAGGAGATGGATGTACAACGTGTTCAAGAACTGGCGTGAGAGCTACACCGCTCATAACAAGCTTAGCAGAGGTTGGAAGCAAAAGATTTGAAAGACTCTGAAAAGAAAACTGAAAACTGTCTAAAGACCCCAGAACACAGAACCACGTCTGCAACTGTAGTAAAGATGACAGTCACTTGAACTCAGCACAGGAATGGCCAGTGAGAAGAAAAAAAGACAACCTGGAGAAACATTAGGCTTGCTGGAAGAGCATAAACTGGTCATATGAGACTAACCTGGTGCTCCTTATGTTTGGAGAAAGAAGGAAGAGGCGTGCAACCCAAAGTACAGTGAAGCGCAGTAACACAAGTATTATTATGTCGTAAGGATGCTTCATTGTGTCAAGCTGGAAGGAACCACGAAGATAAAAGTCTATGTGAAGATTTTGAAAGTGTGGGTTGTTGATCTGTCTTCTAACACGCCAGTGACCCAAAACATTTGCTTCTCCTGGTAAATGGCTTAACTCCAGAAGACCAAACTGGACGTTTCTGACTGACCTCCACAGAGCCCTGTCTTCAATCTCACTGAAAATCTGTCGGTCAGAAGGCCATCAAGCTTGAGAGGTTTGCTGAAGAATAGTGGAGTGGGATCGCTCATGAGACGTGTATATGTGTGAGACTTGTTGAAAACTATGACAACCAACAGACTGTTGTCCAGTAAAACTGATACACAGACCAGTTGGTTAATGGAGTTTGCTGGCAGGTGCAAAGAAGGTGCTTCACTTGTGATTGCTTTGCTCTGCAGGAAATTGCTGCGGTTGTTCATATTTTCATATGAGCAAACGCTCACCACCTACTCGCTAAGCAGGAACAGTACTTGGGAAGGTGTGACATAAACTGGAAATGGTAATTATGCAGCTTTGAAATAAAACCTTTTAAATAATGTTGGTTGCTTCAGCAAAGCACTTTATTTTGAAGGCGAGGGTTCATATGACATTACATATGACATATGACAAATTAGTCACAATGAGTAGGAAATACACCAGGTATTGAATTCTCATTTTATGAAAAGAAAGTTAAAAACAGTCCAAAACTGAGTCAAAGAAAAGCATAAATCCACCCATAAATCAGAGGAAAGTCCAGGATTTCACGTTGGCACGGTCAGAAGGGTTTATCTGAAAAATATTTGAAATGATAAATGATCCTAAGAGAACACATGGAGCAAAAACCTGAGGTGAGAAACAGGCTATTAAACAGAAGGAAATTGAACAAATGAATTATGTAGGTATGTCAGAGTACATCCACTTATCAATAATAACAACCAACCACTGAACAGCAGTCTCAGCACAGTTTTCAGCTTTCAGGGAAAATTATGTAAGTGTGCTGAATCTGAATCGTTAATATTCTGAGCATGTGAACCACATTCCCTTAAACCGTCATGCTTCATGTGCTTGTTTAATGTTGTAATGCGTGTGTTATTACATTAGCTGGACTCACACAGCTGAGCTCTGTGCTGTGATGGAAGGCACATATACGGATGTGCCTTCCACTGTGAAGCGGGAGTCTCCCGCCTGCAGATAAGGAGGGTCGTGACCTCATGAAGCAGAAGATGTTTTTGTTTATGGTGGCAGGTCCAGTTCAGTGTGAACTCTGTGTGACTCCCGGGAAGCTGATGATTCACACTGTCAGTGTTGCTGAACTCGAATTAGGACAGGAAGGAGGCGCTGCACCTGCTACAACTTTCCTTAAAACTGTCAGCTTTTCATTTCTTTTTCTCTCATTTTTTCACATTCATAGCTCCCGGACTCACCGGCATTGTGGGCGGACGACCCAGAGTGTGAGTTTAAAAAATGTTTTTCCAATTTCTGCTTTTTATTTTCTTTTTTCTTTTTCTTTTTTACCTACATGTGGAGAAAATACACCGTCCCCATACACCATCTCTTGTCACGTGAGGTTTCCTGTTGTTTATTCCATTTTTGTGGCTTCCAGGTCTCCTGTCCTAAAGCCATTTTTCTTCTTGCATCCCAAATCTCAGCTGAAGGTGAGTGTGATCATAAAAATAAAAGGATGATGTTATTTTAAGGAGTAACTTGATGACTCAAAGCTAAAAGAGAAGCCTCATTATCTGGAAATAATGTTCAGGTTTAGTCTGTCGAATATAAAATATGAAGAATGTAAAGACTTTATATAAGAGATGCATATCCTAGGGCTGTTTAATATAACGATATATATCGGATGACGATATAAAAACGTCTATCGTTTCATTTTACGCTATCATTTGTTTCGTGGTGTCGCAAGATAAACTGTTTACGGCAATATTTTTTCATCGTTCTGATGGTCACTGTAGTGGCTATATTACTTTCTTAAAGTTCTCTCTTTCTATATAACCACACTACAGACAGACAAGCACCTGTTTTTATGCGTTGTTGTTAGCAACAACGATGGTAAAACCACCGCGTGTCCGCTTGTTCCACATAAACCTTTCACAATAAAGCTCAAGATCCTGTTGAGACTTTTCAAAATAAACTGAATCACGTGAAAGAGCAGATTATTTACGGATGAGAATAAAAAGAGCCGCCAGGTGCTAAAAAATAAACCTTAGACTCAAACGTTAGAACAGGCTTTTCCCCGCAGCACGCCGTGTAATAAATACTCACAAAGAAAACGGCGGCCGTTACAACTTATGTCTAAAAATGTATCGTTTCATGCATCGGTTAAAACACTCGACTCCAGCTACATGACGCGCAGCTGGAAACACTTCACGCAAGTCGAGCTGCCCGAGATTCACAGAATTTACAGAAAATGTTACATTTTTGTGATTTATATCGTTATCGGACGATAGATGTCTTATATCGGGATATGAGATTTTGGTCATATCGCACAGCCCTACACATACTAAAGTTAATGTATATGAAGCTGTTTCACAAAAGCTGTAAACTGGATGTGTTATAAAGCTTTAACATTACAAAACCTTTATATAAAGTGACTATAAAGATAAATACCTTTAAAACTGTATATATTGATATTATGTCAAGTACAGTTATATAAAGATAAAAGGTAATACTGTAACTGGTTTTACTAATATTTAAATACATAATAAATGTTTTTTAATAAAGCCACAATATATTAAAAAAGACTGGGTCTATAGAGTCGTTACATCTGTAAGTTTTGATGTCCTGGTAGGTGGACATTCACATCGGTGGAGAGCTGGTGGAGTCTCTGTCAGAGGAGGAACCAGACACACCTGTGCAGGATGAAGCCCCTCCTACTTCAGTAGAGGATGTACCTGATGCAGGTAAAGAAACATGCACTTTAATTACAGCACCAGAGAGATTAATACCAGTTTTTGGTTACTTATACCGGTTACTGAAGCAGCATTTGTTATAATTACCTGATAACCACACGTTGTGATCACACATTGTGAGCTCTGGTGTACACAAACAAGTGAATCAGGTATTGTAAAAACTACAATATCTGATTCACTTGTCAGCCAATCAGAGAGCAGGCTTTCCTGTTGTTTTTAGTGGTTAATTTACTTTATTATTAAAGTATGGTTGAATGTTTAGAGATCTTTAAGAGCTTGTAGTGATAGCTTGAGAACTTTTACATGTAAAAGTTCAAGAAGAAAGAACTTAGAGGTCCTTCAGAGTACTTTTTGAGGTCATCTTATGTCGAATTTGAGTAAGATTTTTACTGCCTTGACCGGCCAGTTTACCAGTGAGTGTGTTTAGACTTTTTCCACATTTGTTTCTGTTTCTGAGAAAATTCAGCCTTAAGACTCCCAAGGCTCATTTATGCTCACCTTTCTCACCCTCACGAACGGTTTCCAACCTGGCATGTTTGCCACCTTCGTCACAGCTTTTTCAAATTAGACCAGCCTGAAGCAAGACTATGTGAGCAAGTCCACCTGTACAGGCCTTCTCAGTTAGCACAAAACTCACGGAGATTTCCACATAAGTTCTGCAAAAGATTACAAATGGACAAAAGAAAGTGGCTGTGTGATGCTGTCACATTGACGCATGAAGCAACCAATGCGGCGAGGATGAATGGGCTATTGAGGTTAGTGGGATCCTTGAGGGCTCAACCAGTCCTTGAGGAGGATCCATGGTTTGTTTAGAAGTGTAACTCCAAGCATCATGACTAGAATATTCTGGACCTTGAAAGAGTCCAAACAACTTCCAGATGTTTATATGCCAATCACCAAATTAGAATTGGCATATATCTCTGTTAACAACACCCTGCATTATATTTTCTGTATATGTTTTTTTTTTTTTTTTTTTTTTTTTTTTTTTTTTTGCCTGTCCCGTTTGGCTCTTTTGCCATCAGAATTGTTGTCTAAAGGCAAAGAAAGATGCCCAACGGATTTACTTTACCAAATTGACCATCCCAGCCTTGCCGTAATGGTCCATTTGATTCACCTTTTATTGTTTATTTTATTTTCACTTACTGAATACGGGACAGACTTGACTGGGGGAAAGAAGGGGAGAAAGAAAGAGGGAAAGAGAAACAGCTGAGAAGAGGGACGGGGGAGAAGGGCAAAAGACAAAAACCAACAAAACGGGCAGAGGAAAAAAAAATGCATATATCAATCACCTGGATCACCTGCTGAGAAAGAAAAAAGAAAGCAAGCAGAAGAGAACAAGAGTAATAGAATAAACAACATCACAATGATATATGGGAATATGACAGTAAATACTAAATATTAAACATTATTGTGCAGCACATAAGATCAACAGAACACAGTGTGCTTTGAGGTAGGAGCCAAAAAGGGTGTAGTTTGTGGGTGTGATCACCCGTGTGTACACCTGTGAGCATGGACGCGCTTGTTTTTTGTTTTTTTAAAAGGTTCCTTCATGTAATGATCTGCTAGAGGGTGTGGGGGGGCCACAGCCCCGTCCTCCAGGGCATGAAGCAGGTATGGAGGAGATCAAAACTCCAGACATCCAGAGGCCCCCAGAACACAAGAGACCAAGGAAGACCAACAGAGGGGCAGCCGCGCCACTGTCCCAGAAAGAGCTGAGGAGAGTCCCAGATGAGGGCTCACTCAGCAGCCGCGGAGCAGAAGCCAGGGGGAGTTGCAGTGACGCGCCCGTGAGCTCCGCCGGCAGCCAGCTGCGCCTGAGTGACCGAGCCCCAGGCCGAGAGGCCGGGGGCACCCCACCTCCGAAGTGGCCCGAGCGAGCCCCAGGCTCCAGGCCCCGATAAGCGGCCGCCAAGGAGTGAGCCGGTGTGTACCTGGACGCCCATCCCCGGACACAAAGAACCACCAACGCACCGATGTCTGAGGGGGTCCGCCACTGGCAGGGGAAGTGGTGGTAGGGGGAGATAGGCCTCCAAACCTTGGAGGGCCTGAGATGTCCCCAGAGAGGTGGCGCCTGACACCCAACCTGACATATAGACACAGACATACAGGCACACACAGACACAAACATCCATTCCCACCCTCATGCTCTCATATGCACTTACTCCACACTCAACCAACGTGGAGACAGACATAAAGAGACGCTGTACACACGATCACACTCCCCAAGCGTACTCTACAAACCGGGTCTAGGTGCCCCCGCCCCTGGAGGGGGGAACTGCACCCAGACCCAGGTGGTGTTTCCCTTTTCCCTGCGGTGGGGGGAGGCAGACCGCCCCGACTCCGCAGCAGCAGGAAGGCTCCACACTCCAGACCGCAGTCGGACGGCCAACTCCTCCTCCTAGCCCCCCCGCTCCAGCAGGTCGCAGAGAACGGGGGTGAGAGAAGACTCCAAACCTCCCTCCACCCGCTCATTGTAATGTTGATGCATGTGTGTTCTAAGGTGCATTTAAAACCCAGGAGGGCATGGAGCTACCTGCCAGAGAGCAGCAGGTAAGCGCATGGTCCCTCCTGCTAGCCCTCAATGTCTACGTGTATTTAAAATTGAGAGGTGGGCAACGATGCCAGGGGTGGGGTGTACACCCTGATGGTACTTTGGACTCCGTGTATCGTGCCCACCCCCAAGATCCTATATGTATGTGTAATGAGAGTGTGAGTAATGTGAATGTCTAAGTTGTGGGATAAAATTGAGGCAGAGGCAGCCAGAAGGGGACAGAGGGGGGGGTAGCCTCCTCTGCACCCTGGTGACATACCCCTACTCCAAGGCCCTGCATGTGTGGGTGGTTGTGGTGGAGCGGGAAGAGGGAGGCAGCTGGAGATGGGGAGGGAAGGAAGGGAGGGGCAAGTGACCCCTCCCTGGGGCCAGCTCCCCCGCTGACCCCAGTAGGCACCCCCATACTCCGCGACCCGCCAGGGAAAGGGGGCCCAGGCCCATCCAGACCGGGCCCAGTGCAGCAGCGCCGCCCGGCCCCACAGAGCCCGGGACAGTCACAGAGAAAACTGCACCCACCCCACCATCCACTCATCTTCCAGACTAATAAGTACAA
>NW_024583089.1:82834-165373 GCF_018398535.1 Haplochromis burtoni | reverse complement strand
TAACATTACAAAACCTTTATATAAAGTGACTATAAAGATAAATACCTTTAAAACTGTATATATTGATATTATGTCAAGTACAGTTATATAAAGATAAAAGGTAATACTGTAACTGGTTTTACTAATATTTAAATACATAATAAATGTTTTTTTAATAAAGCCACAATATATTAAAAAAGACTGAGTCTATAGAGTCGTTACATCTGTAAGTTTTGATGTCCTGGTAGGTGGACATTCACATCGGTGGAGAGCTGGTGGAGTCTCTGTCAGAGGAGGAACCAGACACACCTGTGCAGGATGAAGCCCCTCCTACTTCAGTAGAGGATGTACCTGATGCAGGTAAAGAAACATGCACTTTAATTACAGCACCAGAGAGATTAATACCAGTTTTTGGTTACTTATACCAGTTACTGAAGCAGCATTTGTTATAATTACCTGATAACCACACGTTGTGATCACACATTGTGAGCTCTGGTGTACACAAACAAGTGAATCAGGTATTGTAAAAACTACAATATCTGATTCACTTGTCAGCCAATCAGAGAGCAGGCTTTCCTGTTGTTTTTAGTGGTTAATTTACTTTATTATTAAAGTATGGTTGAATGCTTAGAGATCTTTAAGAGCTTGTAGTGATAACTTGAGAACTTTTACATGTAAAAGTTCAAGAAGAAAGAACTTAGAGGTCCTTCAGAGTACTTTTTGAGGTCATCTTATGTCGAATTTGAGTAAGATTTTTACTGCCTTGACCGGCCAGTTTACCAGTGAGTGTGTTTAGACTTTTTCCACATTTGTTTCTGTTTCTGAGAAAATTCAGCCTTAAGACTCCCAAGGCTCATTTATGCTCACCTTTCTCACCCTCACGAACGGTTTCCAACCTGGCATGTTTGCCACCTTCGTCACAGCTTTTTCAAATTAGACCAGCCTGAAGCCAGACTATGTGAGCAAGTCCACCTGTACAGGCCTTCTCAGTTAGCACAAAACTCACGGAGATTTCCACATAAGTTCTGCAAAAGATTACAAATGGACAAAAGAAAGTGGCTGTGTGATGCTGTCACATTGACGCATGAAGCAACCAATGCGGCGAGGATGAATGGGCTATTGAGGTTAGTGGGATCCTTGAGGGCTCAACCAGTCCTTGAGGAGGATCCATGGTTTGTTTAGAAGTGTAACTCCAAGCATCATGACTAGAATATTCTGGACCTTGAAAGAGTCCAAACAACTTCCAGATGTTTATATGCCAATCACCAAATTAGAATTGGCATATATCTCTGTTAACAACACCCTGCATTATATTTTCTGTATATGTAAATAATGGCTAAGGTTTTTTGGGGGGGCATCCAAATAACAACAAAATAGCAACAAAACATAACAGATCTTTTGAAAAAGGATTATTTTGGTACGAAATTAGCCAGGTGAGCCACTTGGTTGTCCAAGCCACAACTTCTATTTAGTCAATATTTCAAGATACAGTTCAAACTAAATCATCAGCCTAACCTGCCATCAGCAATGAATGGCTACCACTGAAATGCCACCTTGATTAATCAGAGCTTCATAATGTTTTGTCTCCATATGCACACCATTCTAGTGATGAGGACTTAGAAGATTGATCTTCTTTGTTATTCACTTAACCAGACTTAAATAATGAGATCCGGATCTGCCAAAGGAAGTGCTGAGTTGCTCAGGTCTCCTAACACTTCCTACGTTGGAATAGACGTCAGCGCGAACAGTCGCATGTCCGCCATTACCTGCCTGAAACTGGAAGTGACGTCATTTCATGGAAATGCAGGGTGTTTTTTTGCGCCACGGACCAGTTTGTGCCCGACAATATTTTCACGGACCGGCCTTTAAGGTGTCGCGGATAAATACAACAAAATAAAACTAGTACCGGTACCGAAAAAAAGAAGATTTATTCATAACACACGTGAAAAAAGCCAGGAAAACCAAGTTAACGATAAAAACGATAACAAAATAACGCTGAAAACCGATAAAAACCCCGAAAACCACACATTTCACGCCTGAGCCTCAACTCTCGGCCCGGAGGTTGGGGACCGCTGCCTTAAAGTCATTAGGTGCTCACAGAGGTCACAGATCAGGTGAGTACAGTATTTCCCTCATAGATTTCTGTACCATTGCACTTCTGTTTGGAAGCAGAGGAGTCACCCTGTGTTGGCCAAAACAATGAACATTCAAAATGCACAAACCACTCCACACCAACAAACCAAAGCCCACTTAACACAATCAAGATTTAAGTATTTAAAAAAAACTCGTTAAAAAACCTCAACAAACTGCAAAAGTTAATAGACTTTCAGATCAGTCATGAGGTTGTGAGAAACAGTTCAGCTATGCAGGATTGCTGCTCTGTGTTTGTGAGGCTGTCTGAATCTGGGATTCCTAAGAAGTACAAGCTGTGCCACTTTTTATCCTTTCACCCTTTCAACCAGAGCTTCCTTCACATGGCCCTGGACAGCAATCACAGCAGAATTTAGGACACTCGTGCGAAGCTGTGACAAGATACAAACTGAAGCCGAGAAACGTTATTTACAAAAACACACTCTTATAAATTCCTGACTGAGAAGAGGAATGCCTCTCCAGTTACAAAGACCAAAACAAGTGAAGAGCCAGAAGAACGTTTCTGGTTTTAATATTTATTCATATGGTTCCATTTAGAAATCAGTCACTGACTGAGTTTAGTTGCAATTTATCTGCCTATTATTAATTACGGATTAGAACATGTGGGCAGAAAGAAATACTTCAAAGTCACTTTAGCAAACACAAATTAAAGATTGGACAAAATCATATTTCATGGGTTTAACGTGATTTTAGGTACGTGGTCATAATTAACAGAGTGAGTGTTTTGAGTGTTACAGGTACAGTTTGTCTGGCTGAACATCAGATCTTTAAAACAGCAGACATAATTCTTTCCAGTGTCCTGCAGACTATCCACAAGTTCCCGACACTCATCTTTGAGAGTCCTTTTTTTTTTAAAATCATTGGTGGCAACATGGACAGCTAAAGCAGAGTCAGAGTTGTTGGTTTCTGTCAGTTACAGAGTGGTTGTAGTAATATTGTAGATGTAGGCACTAGGATGATTAATGAGAGTTTAGAGGTTTAAAGCTGTCCTTAAGACGGCCTTACAAGTTCTTCAATAGTGTGGGAGCTGTTCATAGCAAGGTTCAAGAACTGAGTTTGTACAATTCTAATGAGCTTGAAAGTCAATATTTGGTATGACCAAATTTATTCTTCAACACAGCCTGAGCTCTCTTAGCCAAGCTTTCTTGTCATTTCTTTAAGTTGTCTTCAGGAATAATCCTCCAACCTTCTTGAAGAAGGTTCAAAACTCTTGGATGTTGGCCACCTTTCATTCATTAGACTGGGTCACACTGTTTCAATAATGTTGTGGTCTTGACAATCCATGACTGATTATGTTTTACTGTGTGTTTTTCTATCCAGGGTGTGCTTTTACTCCATTGACAGTGTGTTTGGGATCATTGTTACACTGAAAAATGAAGTTGTAACCAATTAGACCCTTTCCAGCTTGTACTGCACGGTGAATCAGAATCTGGTGGCACATTTCTGCGTTCATAGTTCCATCAATTTTAACAAGATCTCCAACTGAACTGCAGCCCTAAACCATTACAATCTGTTACCTGCACAGTGTTTTCCACTTGTACAAAGGTACAACAGACTGTTGAACCTCTCTCTTGATCTCATCTGTACATACTGACAGTGATTTGAATCAAACATTTCAAATTTGGATTCATCACGTCATAGGACCTGTTGCAACTGATTTTCAGTCCAGTTCTAGCGTAATCTAGCACACCTCAGACTTTTTTCATTAAAAATGGCTGCCACACTTCCACTGAGACCATTTCTGATGGGCCTTCAGTTAACAGTAGATTGATCAACTGATGGTCCAGATGACTGTCAGGTCCTGTGTCAGATCTTTAATGGACTGTTTTCAAAGGATTTGACTCTCTGATACTGTTTATCTGCGGTATTTTGTTTTTTAGGTCTGTCACTTGTTCTTTTGTCCATACTGGACAATTTTCTTTGTCCAGCTTCCTTGACTTTTTTTTTTACAAATGCAAAGCAAAAGCAAGAAATGCTAGGTTTTCAGTGAATAGCACTTGGAAGTCACCTTGCTGCTGCAAGAATACTATTTCATGTCTATAACCCGTGTTATTGTTGGTGTTTTTCATAGAATCAACGAAATAAACTGGAACGAATTAGGTTTGTTTTGTTTTTTGCAACAGGCTGATAAACATACAAAGACCGTACTGAAAATGAATAAAAAAGCAGCCAAAGCAAACCAAAGTCCAAAACTTTGAAAAACCTTGGGAAAACCTGGAGAACTGCTGTTCAAGTTTAAACAATTACAAAAACTACATATAACAATACCATTCAACATAAATATATGCAACAATGGATTTAAGGTCATTAAAACATATCAAAGGTCTTTGCAGGTATTTGAAAGGTCCATGAAAAGGTTAGCTCTTTTAACAGGTCCAAGGGTTTGTCGAGGAGCCCTTGAGGCTCTTTAATTGTCACTTGAAGGCTTACGTTGCTGACGTTGAGCTGGTTTCTGCGTTTTATCAGAAGCCAAGGAAAGAAATTTGAAGGCATTTTTGTTTTTTTGTTCTTTGCCCAGACCTGCCCAGTGGACCACACAGCTACAGACTGGAGGAGCTGGCGTACGCGAGGAGCGGCGACAAAGGAGACTCTGCTAACATTGGTGAGAACAAATAAACCTCAGGAATGATATTCAGAAATATACAACACTGATTCAAACTAAATGAAATCCTGTCTAACCTCCAGTTCACCAAATCTGACTGTCTCAAAATTACAGCCAATGAGAGGCCAGGAATCTCTGTGTGTGTGGTCAGTTTGGAGTCTGATTGAGAAGTCCTTGAAGGTTCAGCAGGTTATTGTTGGAGATGTTATTCGTGCTTCATTAAAATCATCCAAGTGAGCCCATTTGTTGTTTAGAGAGTTCTTCAGAAAATCCTTAACAAGACTCAAATGTCTTCAAAGGGTCAGTGACGTCGTTCAGTGTTCAAAGGAAAGACGAAAAGGAGGCCAATTATAAAGACGAAGGTTTACAGTAACTGTTTACAGTTTACTGCTCTAAGCACTTTTTGTTTGGAAAAATATTCAGGCATAGTATAGTAAAGCCCTGTTTTTGATTTTGTATTTTAATGAGCAAAACACGAGTGATTGTTTTAATCCCAGAGAAATGAAAATCGCCACATCTGTGCATCTCTGTCTCTGTAGGAGTCGTAGCTCGCCATCCGCTCTACTTCCCCTATCTGAAGAAACACCTGACTTCTTCTGTGGTGGAGGAATACTTCTCCCACCTCATCAAGCCAGGAGTGAAGAATGCCGTCACACGGTGAGCAGGAGGGGAAAAAGCTGTTTGTTGTGAGAGTCACAGAGGAATAAAGACACACTCAGGTCCTTCTTTTACTTTTGCCTCTGTGCACCACTATTTTAAATCAGTCAGTCACTAGAATACAGTTTCCAACATGTAAATATAACTAAAATATCAAGATGCAGATGTTCAGCTTTTGTTCAAGAGGTAATAATGATAAAATATACATCATAGTATATGGTCTACAGTTAATTCAATTTATATTTGGATACTGACACAAGTTTTGTGGGTTTTTTACCTGTTTACTGAAACATATTCCAATTCATTTGAGGGTGTCCACATTTACAGATGATGAAGAGTTTAGAAGTTTCAGCTCCTTAAGCCACCCTCTTTTTAAAGGGATCAAAAGTCAGTGGACAGTTGGCTTGAAGGCTATTTCATGGGTAGCTGTGGGTAATTCCTTCGTTATGTCATTATCCATTAAGAAGATTAAAGGCCTGGAGTTGATTTGAGGTGTGATGCTTGCATTTGGAAGATTTTGCTGTGAACAGACAACATGTGGTCAAAGGAGCTTCCTGCAGGTGAAAACAGGCCGTCTAAACTGCAGAAACAGAAAAAACTCATCTGAGAAATTGCTACAATATTAGGAGTGGCAAAATCTTCAGATTGGTACATCCTGAGAAAGAAAGAAAGCACTGGTGAACTCAGCAACACAAAAAGACCTGGACGTCCACAGAAACTAGCAGTGGTGGATGATCCTTACAGATATCAGGCCCCATCTTATCTTAATGACCTTGTAGTACCATATCACCCTATTAGAGCACTTCGCTCTCGCTCTGCAGGCCTACTTGTTGTTCCTAGAGTATTTAAAAGTAGAATGGGAGGCAGAGCCTTCAGTTTTCAGGCCCCTCTTCTGTGGAACCAGCTTCCAGTTTGGATTCGGGAGACAGACACTATCTCTACTTTCAAGATTAGGCTTAAAACTTTCCTTTTTGCTAAAGCATATAGTTAGGGCTGGACCAGGTGACCCTGAATCCTCCCTTAGTTATGCTGCAATAGACGTAGGCTGCCGGGGGATTCCCATGATGCATTGAGTTTTTCCTTTCCAGTCACCTTTCTCACTCACTATGTATTAACAACCTCTCTGCATTTTAATTATCTGTTATTATTAACTCTGACTCTCTTCCACACATGTTTTGGACCAGATGCTTCCTTGCCTCATCTCCGTAAGGGAGTTTTTCCCTTTCCATTTTAAGGGAAGTCAGTCTTTTAAATGTGTAGGATTTAAAATAACAAAACTAAAGGAGATTTAACAATGTACTGATTTGTTGAAAATGAAAACAGTTGCTAGGTAAATGAGCTAAAGGGCTTTGTGCCTTTCCGATCAGTTGCTTTTTGATTTGGTAATGCTCCACAGCTGTTCATTGTGTTGTGTCTGCCGGGATAACAAGAGGAAACCTAAAATCCTACTTAAAAGATCATCACCAGGCCTTCGGCTCCGTTTTCAAACCCCACAAATACCACACTGACAAAGATTTAACAGAGTGCTGAAGACACTGAAGGATGGCTGTGGCCGAAACCCTCATGCTGTAGTCATGAAAAAAAGCCCACAACATACTGATGGAAACCAGGAGCATGACTTCCACTAAAACTGAGATACAACACCATGAACACAGCTCACTGTCAGAGCCCTCCTCCTCGAGGTAATCACCCTGTAATGACACAGCAGAGAAGACGTAATAGAAACCAGGGCTTTGGTGTTTGATAGCCGGAGGCGGTGGATGACCAGGTTGTCTCTAAACAGAAAAATCTCAAGGTTCAGTGTTTTTATTTACTCCTCACAAAGAGACGAGTTTTCTGCAAGATTATAAACAGTTTATCCGCTGCCAGTTAGATTAGTAGCAGACACAATTTGTGTAAGATAAGATGCACTCTGTTTACCCCAAAGCTGAGAAATTCCTTTGTTAAAGCAGATAAAAGTCAAGTTAAACGCAAGCAGCTCAAATAAGCAGGAAGACATGTATCTATTTACCAGGGTAAAAACCTGAAATCATGAATTCAAATATAGATTTTATAGATTTTGTAGTATATCGATATACGTTGTATATATTCAACGTTCTAAACAGTAGGTAATGAATGACAGCTGTTTTTGGGGTCAACTTGAAAAAAAGGCAGATGTGAAATGTAAAAATGAGGTCAGAGGTCAAATGTGATGTCATATTTGGATGCAAACTGTGATGTGAAATTTACAAAGACCAATACCAGCATCATTTCCTAAAGGTTGTCAATTTTGGGGAAAAAAACAACGTAGAGATTTAGCATAGTTTTAAAGATAAAAGATGTAAAAGTTTGAACTTATTTGACCTTGAAAAAGAGGTCAGAGGTCAAAAGTGACATGATATTTAGAATCCACATGTTTATTCTTTATTACACATTCTTTATATGCCTACAATGACAGTAAGGAACATAGATCTAAATAGCTTTATATAACATTATTATCACTCTAACCTTCAGATCAACCTATTGACCTTCAAAGAGAGGTTAGAGGTCAAATGTGATGAGATGTAGACAATCTTTTTTTTGTCACTTTTCCTCCAATAAATCATGAAGTTGACCTTGAAGACCTTGGAGGAAAAGCTCTGTACAGTAGTTTAGTGTTAAAGGTGCCGTATGGCTGAAAAAAAGAGCTGTTATATTAATAAAGTTTATGCAATTTGAAGGCAAGAAAAGCAGGGAAAAGAACCAGTCGTATGAGTTAACGGAGTTCATCAATATAACAACTGTATTATTAAGACACGGGAGAATCTGATGGATCATTATTTAACTAAAATTCAGATTTACATAAGATGATTTTAGTTTTGTCTTTCAGCTGCAGCCTCGATCATGTTTAATGGAACGCAAATAACGAGTAAATACAGAACAGAATTCTAATTAGGGCTGTTCGATATAACGATATATATCGGATGACGATATAAAAACGTCTATCGTTTCATTTTACGCTATCGTTTGTTTCGTGGTGTTGCAAAATAAACTATTTACGGCAATATTTTTTCATCGTTCTGATGGTCACTGTAGTGGCTATATTAATTTCTTAAAGTTCTCTCTTTCTCTTATATTTAATATAACCACACTACAGACAGACAAGCGCCTGTTTTTATGCGTTGTGGTTAGCAACAATGACGGTAACACCATCGTGTGTCCGCTTTTTTATTTTCCACATAAACCTTTCACAATAAAGCTCAAGATCCTGTTGAGACTTTTCAAAATAAACTGAATCACGTGAAAGATGCAGAGTGTTTACGGAGGAGAAGCAAAAAAGAGCCGCCAGGTGCTAAAAAATAAACCTTAGACTCAAACGTTAGAACAGGCTTTTCCCCGCAGCACGCCCTGTAATACTCACAATGAAAACGGCGGCCGTTACAACTTATGTCTAAAAATGTATAGTTTCATGCATCGGTTAAAACACTCGACTCCAGCTACATGACGCGCAGCTGGAAACACTTCACGCAGGTCGAGCTGCCCGAGATTCACAGAATTTACAGAAAATGTGACATTTTTGTTATTTATATTGTTATCGGGACGATAGATATCTTATATCGGGATATAAGATTTTGGTCATATCGCACAGCCCTAATTCTAATGTATGCTCAGTCTACCTGCAACCTCCACAAGCACAAATAGGTGTCCCAATTTATATAATAATACTTACAGAACAGCAACGTTATTGTAAAATTGTTTGTTAGCCCATTCAATTAACAGCATAAGTTGCCATGGTGATGTAATCCAGTAAGAAGCAACACCACCTCAAATAAAACAAAATCCTGCCTCAAATAAACATCTGCCAACTCAAACATGTGGATACGCCTGCTCTGGCTCTTCTATTAAGTCGTTAATAAAGGAACAGCTGAAAGTAGCTATTCTGATCTACTGTCGCTACCACTTGTGGCCAGAGAGGGTGCTATTCACCAGAAGTTAAACTAAGAGGTATCAAGCTAACGCTGCGGTTGCCACCATTTGACCTCTGATGTTATGAAGCTGATTCACTACTCCCGTGTTAAAATCTGGACATTTTTAATATGGCTCTATGGATTGACTCAATTTAGGAGCGAGCCCCAAGTGACAGTTAGAGGAACTGCAGGTTTTTGGTATCTATTATATTTATTGTATATTTTGTAATTATTATCATTGGATTGGCTGGAGGTTGTTGAATTTCCTTGACGAGACGAGCAGCACTAGCTTAGTGGGCGTGGCTGTACCTGAGCATGTATAGGGCCACGGCGGACATGTTTGAGCGGTGACTCAGCGCGCGGTGTGTTAGCGATTAGCGTAATGAAGAGATGGAGGCCATAAAGCTCGCTGACCTGCGTCTCCTCTCGCACCCTGAAACGCCTCCCTGCCGCCGCAGACGCTTCATTAGTGCACCTCCGGCACTCGTCAACCCAGTGGGAGGCCATGCACACACACACACTCACACACACATGCACACACACAGTTAACTGCTTACAGACAGAGGCACGCACACACACACACTTTACTAGTAAACCACACGTTTAACTGCTCACACATCAAAAGCCCGCTTGGTACATTAACGTGTGCAATAAACTGCCAAACCAGCACATGGTGCCAGTGTGTGTGTGTGTGTGTGTGTGTGTGTGCGTGTGTGTGTGCGTGTGCGTGTGTGTGTGTGTGTGTGTTTTTAACACATATGGTTGACCGTGTGTGGTTTTAAAGTGTTGGTTACCATGGTTACGAGTGTGGTTTTTTTAGTTTTTTTCTTCCTTGTCATTCACAGATACACTCTGCCAGGAATCCACGGCCTTAACTTTGTCCTGCAGAGCTCACTGGGAGGTGGAGGAGTGGCCTCTCTGCGCAGTGACCCCCAGGTATCACATGGCCACACACACACACACACATCTATACATAGAGACCCTTCCTGGATCTGTGAGGGCACTTAATGACATTAAACCTTCTACTTTAACCTGAATCAGATCCTCGGCCGAACCCCTGAAGCAGTTGGTTTAAAGAAAGAAATATCCCCACCTTCCACCACCTCTCCTCTCCCTCTTCAGCCATTCGCTGCCTGTAAAAGTTTAATGAGAAAGTTCAGTCTCTCCAGATCTCATGTAATGGGCGAGGAAGGGGGCAGCTGGTTCAAAGTGGGTCTACAGCTTAATTTCAGTCTGTATGCACCTGAAAACCATCGCGGTTCTCACGTTTCTTCACCTGAACAACATGAAATCTCTTTTCTTCTGCATCGTCATTCAGTTGGCTGTGAAGGAACCTGTATTGTTTTTTTATTACTAACAAAATAAAAATAAAAACACACTCATGAGATTTACACAAATTTATTAAAAAGCTCAATCTCAG
The DNA here is from genome assembly GCF_018398535.1 of Haplochromis burtoni. Classification (NCBI taxonomy): domain Eukaryota; kingdom Metazoa; phylum Chordata; class Actinopteri; order Cichliformes; family Cichlidae; genus Haplochromis; species Haplochromis burtoni. The sequence continues at coordinate 154,638 of NW_024583089.1, read as the reverse complement.
GGTATGTTTGTATGACTCACATGTCCAGGGTGAGAGACAAGGATTGTTTTGAACCCTTCAGTTCATCCTCTGTCTGAATCCATTTTATGCTCCTCCCTCTTTAGGCCAACTCAGTTTGGATTGGCTGCCCCTCATTCATATAAGAACATCTTCAAACTATGGTGTAATGTAAATATACAAGAGCAAATCCATGGCCTGAGGTGTTCCTTTAGTCTGCTGTTTGTGTTTCAACTGCAGTATCAAACTTTAAAAACAAATGCTTTTCCTTCTTCATCCTGCTTTAGCTCTCTCTTTGTCTCTGCACTTCATCAGAGATGTAATATTCCCCTCAAAATATCCGCACCACCCCACTGATCCATTTCTAGCTCCTATTTTTGATCCAGTATTTTAAATATCATTTATATTATATTGATTCGCAGCGGCATTCCACAAGATTCATTGATTAGAGAGAACCTCGTCAATCAGGAGATCCTCTTTGAGCAACACTTGATAGCAGTGGGGAGAAGGAACCCCCTTTTAAAAGGAAATGACCACCAACAGAACCAAGCTCAGGGAAGGGTAGCCTCCTCTGAATTTAACCAATCAGCACCCAGAGGATTTTAGGGCCGATCAGGCGCACATATCCCGAGTCAGTACAGGGAAGTTCTCATGGTGGGTACATGAAATTGTGGTCAAAAACCAATATTTAAGTTCCTGCAACATCCTCCCCTCTGCCCTTCAATTCTCTCTGGTCACTATGGTAGCGCATAAATATTTCTTTCAAAATAAGACACACAACTACAACACGGGAAAAGACCCAGGGAAACAGAGTTAATGATTAAAAACCCTGAAAACCATACATTTCAGCCTGAGCTTCACCTCTCACGGCCTGGCACCAAACGACTCATGGACCAGTACCAGTTCGTGGCCCGGGGGTTGGGGACCATTTGCAAGTATATAATATGAGCATTCATGACACAGACCCAGTAAATTTACTGCAATATCTTCTGACTTTATATCAAATTAACAACAACACTCTGTGTGACTTCGTGTCTCCACCAAGCTCTGATCACTGTGTTCAAAGACCTCCGTCACCCACTGATGTAAACCCAATCAATTAAAAACCAAACCTTGCACTTTTAACACTTTTATTTCTTCTAGAACACAGATTTCTTTTCTACAGCAGTGTTTCTTCATCATATAGAAATCGGTTGATGCATGTGGTTGAAATTCCGGCTCTTTTTTAATATTGGGATATCTCAGGGATTAAATATGCAGTTATGACAGAAAGCATATTTTCACTGGTCCGGCTCACTTAAAATCAAAATGTACGTGTAAACAATGGCTTAAGATGAGTCTGACAACCCTGGTGTAAGGTAAAGAGACAGCAGAGCAGCTCCAGGCCCTCTAAAAGGTGGGAAAACCTCTCGTCATACTTAAGGTCGTGTCCTTTATCATCAAAGCTTTTCTCCTCCCCTGTTTCTGCTTTTTCTTTCCCCCTCATTGTTTATCAGAGGCATTGGTAAAGTTTTTTTTCTCTCTGCTGCACATCAAAGAAACTCTTTTAACACCTCGCACAGCCGTAAAGCTCAACGACTCCAAGGTGGAAGCATGCACACTTTCACATTTCCTGTCTCTCCTCAGGGCAAAGCCTACGGTCAGATGCTGCTGGACTTGAAGCTGAGAGGACTGCCTGACCTCAAGTCTCTGGTGGACTGAGAGTCGAACAGAGGGAGAGAAAAAGAGCTGGAGGCAAACGGAGATGTAAAAGAGAGTTCGCGAAAAGTGAGACTTTTTACCTCAAGAGAAACACAAAGGGAGCATTTATAGATCCAGATCACGTCCACATCTGAAACCTGAAGAGCACAAGATCATTTTATATATAAATTAGATTAGAGCTTCACGATGTTTACAACATGTGGGTCACCACAACTCAAATCATCATGGGCCGTCTGCTCAGCCGTCTCCAATTGGCCTAAAAATGTTACAGTTCCAAGTCTGGGGATATAAAATGATTGCTGTGAGAGTTGTAGTTTCATATACCAAGTACTCTTCAAGACCTCTATATTTTTTTTTAAATAGTCCACTGATCAACTTCCAGCATGTTTTTCTCACACTTTGAAATCTGAGGCAATGTGTGAATGTAAATGACTCAAAAACCATGAAATGTAAAAGCCTTTCTTATCATAAAAAACAATCAGGATCTGTATTTTATATACATGCGCAAACTTTAAACCACAAAATATTCAGGTACCTCCGATATGGCTGAGCGGAGCATGTAGACTAAGACTCTAAGACTCGGCAACCCAAGATCTGCCACAGATTTAGATCATCCACATAAAAACAGCTGGACTCAGTTGGATACACCTCAATAAAATTTAAGACAAACAAGCTTACACGGGGGCCTTAATCCTCTGAAATCCAAGTTATCATTGCTGATGAGTGTAACCCTTTGCAGTCAGAATGAATAATGCTGAAATTCAAATTCAAGGACATGGACATTTTTCCCTCGTGTCTTGAAAAAGTGTTTACGCCTCACACAGATTAACTGGTAGCTAACAGTTACTAAATGCTAACATTTAAAGACTGCCATGTTGTTTTTTTGGTGTTCCATATTTGTAGTGAAGTGTTATCACAAGCAAGTTTACCGAGCACTCTTCATCCGTAGGCTGTACAGAGAACACAACCTGCTAATTAATGCTAAACGGCTAATGAAATATTCAAATTTTATTCACCACAACTAGACCACAGACTTGTTAGCCGATATGGACATTTAACTGCACAGCAGCCATATACAGTCAACACAGTCCGGAGTCAACACAGCTCATTTAAATATTTATTTAATTTAAATAAAAAAAAGTCACCCTGCTCAGTTGCTATTAACTAAACCGGGGTTTCAGTTACTGACTTATTTTTGGAGCCAGCCTCTAATGGACATTAGAGGAACTACATTTTTGAGTCGTAATGACTGATAATACTGACCTGTTAAATCGAGAGCATTAGATCTACAATTTGCTAACGCGTTAATGAGCTAACCGCGCTAATGCGTTGCCGCTGTGCAGCCCCATGCACGGGGCGATCCGCGCTAACTCGCTAACGGAGATTTGCTGCGATTAACGCTGACAGCACTAATTTTGAATCTCAAGTTCAAAGAGGAAACCTAACAAAACAGAGTGGAATCACCTGAAAGGCTGCCAAACTGCCAACAACTCTCCAAACTACTTTTTTTTTTCTTGCATTTTACTTTAATGCAATTGGGTCAAAAGTTGTGAAAGCGTCATCACGCTGTATTGGACTTGATTTGAACTCACTGACTGATTGAGTGAATCAATAGAGTTTCCTCACCCCAGAGCCACAGATGTTGGCAATACAGGAAAATGTTTGGAGGCCGATTGTTCGCATCAGCCTCATAATCTTGACTTGCCCTGACCTCTGACCTCCCAGGGAACAAGGAGAGCTGGTTTGGGTTTCCCTCACGGGGTAAACAAAGTGTTTTCTGTGAGCTATCAGAGGAGACACTCGACGGGCACGACGCCTGGTTCTCCCCGTCTCGTTCACCTTGGCGTGACCCGGCTCCTCCGATGTTCGCCGCCCCGCAGGAATGCACGTCTCCTTCAACCAAACTGACTCTCTGCCTTCCAGCCGGTTTAGTCATAATTGCAAACAGACTGAATTTGGAGTCGGAGTCACTCAGCAGCTTCCGTCGAGGCTCGAATCTCATAAAATCCTCCACCTCTGAATCATATCCCCCTTTCCACAAAATCTTCATACTCAAATTTCTTTGTTAAGTGACTTCTGTTTTTTCCCTAAACTTTGACCTTTTTTTTTTTTTAGAGAGTTTGAGTTTACAGTCAGAAATGTAAAACAGATCAAAGTATTTTCATGACCGAATGATCGCAAACACAGAGAAGGAGCCACATTCGAGAGCCTGCCTAAAACAATAAATAAACAGTTGTCCTGTAAACGGGCATTCAAAGAGCTTGGTGCACAATAAAACCATAAGAAATGACAGCAAGACAAATCCTTCCAGACATGAATTGAGAGCAGAGCAGCACGAGGATAAATTGTGCCAAAGTCACACGGGAAAAGTTCAAATCAATCGAATTTAAGGGACGACTGAGCATCGTGTCAAAGTCAGAGCTTGAAATGGCGCTTCCCATAAAACCCCCAAACCAAAAGAAGTTACAAGCCGCAAGTGTCGCCACTTTGCATGTAAATCTGGAAATGTGCTCACATCTCAATGATGAAGGGAGCAAAACTCTAGATTCACATCTGCCCTCCACATTGCTTCCCATGAAACATTTGTCGTAATCGTGTGGAGAAATCCTTCATCATTGTAGAACAACACCACCTCCCCAAAACACATGGACTCTAAGATTTATGAGCGTGTACAGAAAAGATTTCCAAACAATCGATGCTCATTTTCTGGCATGTTTACTCAATTTGCACGCTTTTATGTCAATATAGACTTCCTCAGCTAGTTTTGAGTCATACCTGGAGCGACTGATGCAAAGCCTGTTCAACCTCCTGACTTCACCTGGTCGTTTTCAGTAGTGGTACGTGCCATCCTAACCAAGACTGTTTTGAGTCGAGATTATTTTAATAATTTAACTATATCACTGCTTGTTCATTTATCAAAAATGAAGGTTCTGTGATGGTGTCCTGTAAAATAAGTGCTACATTTTTGCTTCAAGGTTTAATTTGGGCATCTACAGAAACATCTTTAAGTTTAATTATGAAGTCTTTTCCCCCACATATTTGACATTTCTTTGCTAATCAAGGGATTGTAGCATGACTTAAGAAAACCAAAATGTAATAAATAACAATATTAAATAACAACGGTCTCTGGACAGAAAAGCTCCCTGCTGTTATCTGTGCCATATTTCATATTTAGCTATCCAGTCGTTTTAGAGTGCCAGTCCAAACACATACATCCAATAATTGAGCCTTGTGGAACACCAGAGGCCTTTTTTTATTTCAGCAGGTTTACATCAACCAAAAGAAACAGAAGCAGCCGCCGACTTTTTAAAGTCTGGAAAAAAATCAGTTTGAAGTTAGTGGGTGATCTTTGTGATTTGATGTTTTTGTTTAATGCATTAGCTTTTTAACATAAACTCTGATGGTAGCTTTTTTCTTATTAACAGCTTTTCTCTGTGTTATTATATTTGAACCACTGCCTCTCACCACTGATTTTTTTTCTTGCTTTCTCTCTTACTGGTACGAATTGCCAGCATTGCCTTATTCGTAATCAATGCACTTTAGTCAAACTGGTATCATGAAGCCTTACTGAGGAACCATGAGTGCTGTTGTACAACTACATAGATTTTATCAAAATCACGTAACTTTTTCATTAAATATCCAACTTAAAGGGCACATTGTTGTTTTTTGTTCATTTTAGAAAGATTTACTTGAAAATTACCAGTACTTTGAAATGACGAAACTCTTGTAATTAAAGATCTGAAATAGGCTGAAAATTAAGATTATAAGCAATATGTTAAGACTTATTTACTATTTTTTGATGAAGACGTTTAACTCTTTGGCTTTCTGCTTTCTATTTAAAATATTCTGTATAGAAAGTGATTTTTGTAGATACTAAAGAGATTAAAGATATTTTTATTATCAAACCTTCTGCTTACAGTTTGCGCTGTTTGTGTGTGTGCCCTTTTTGTTAACAAGCTTGACTTTGTGACAGGAAGCTGAGCAGCAAAAGGTGTCGACAGCAACAAGACCGAAATCTCAAACATGTGTTTCTTTGTTCCTAAAAGCAGGCGTTCTAGGACTCCAGAGCAGATTCCAGTCATTTTGCATGTAGAGTATATTATGCATATGTCATACAGTTTAAGATGCAGGCAAAAAACGAACAACCCCCAAATTTGGTTTAATTTAAGCTATTGGGTATGTTTCTGAGACTTTACTGTTCTGCTGTGGCGATGAATGAAAATAAAACCAGACCAGCAGGGAGTGAAACCGCCAAAGAACGTGTGCCGATAAAGTAGCAGCACAATAACAACAGAATAGTTTACCACACTATAAAAGAGAGCACAATAAAAATGCAATTAAATGCTCCAAGTAAATAGCAAATTAAATTTTTCAGCCTCAGATAGTTTAACAAAGCATTTTTTTTAAAGTGACAAAAGATTATAAGCAAATAAACATGTTTCAGTAAAAGTGGATAGGATTATAAGAATTTATATGAAAGCTACATTAACTGTTCCCTTCATTTATACTCAGAGTTACTAATAAAAGTAAAAAAAAAAATAGCTTTTTTAAGTTAATTTTACTTAATTTTTCTGTTTTGCTGTTTATTTTTCCTGTAATTTGAGTTTTACGTTTTGTTAAAGAACAGCAGATTTCTTCTCTACAATTAAAGTGCGCCCCAGGGTGGCTGTGGCTACACTGTAGCTTGCCATCACCAGTGTGTGAATGTGTGCGTGAATGGGTGGATGACTGGATATGTAAAGCGCTTTGGGGTCCTTAGGGACTAGTAAAGCGCTATATAAATATAGGCCATTTACCATTTAAAGAACACACACATACATATATGCATGTATGTATGTATATAAACATACATATGTGTAATAATAACAGTTAGCATAACAAAGAGAATAGACCATAAGTAAACAATCAAAAATAAACATTAAAATTTTAATGATAAGCAAGGGAACATTGGTAAATAGTTTTTGATAAATACAATTCATATTTGGTGATATGTACCCATACAGTGCCTAACTACTTCAGTCTAGAAAAAAAATACTTGTATTCCTTTGAAAGGAAAAGCAGAGGTCCAGAAACAGAGCCTTGTGGAACATCAGAGAACAATTTTGTTGGATTTTGGAAGTCTTTTAAATTCCTTTCCAGTTCTACAGAGTACGGAGAACATCAGACTGACAAACAGAGGATGAAGGATGGTGATTAACATTCAGAACATGCAGACAGCATGGGAACAAGTGTGTGTGTGCATTAATCAATGTGAAAGCAGCAGGTCACCAGTTTGTTGAATCGTTTGTCACGGCGCCAATGCTTTTGTCCTGCTCGGACTGATGCACAGCGAGGTATAGCAACACACTGAGGGCCTCCAACTCTGTCTGGGAGGATGGGAGATGTTTCTCACAAACAAGTTCTTGTTGAAATCTGCTCACCAGACCACCAGGTAGCTACTGGAGCATAAAAGAAGTTTGGTGGTGCTGCAAAAACTACGTGTGGTTATCCCAACACGTTTTATAATGCAGCTTCATCAAATTTCTCCTGTGTCTCCCAGTTATGTGTGCGATGTCCTTTAGCATCATGCTCTGACATGCTAGCTTGGGACTGTGGTGGCTGGTGAGAACCGGGAGAAAAAGAAATGCATTATGAGACCTTTGTGTTTTCAAGTTGGTTAATTTCCACCTCGCTTTTACTTTCATTTCAGTCTGTGGTTATGTGAGCATAAACTGAGGTCCTAGTATGGTAACATAAAAACACTAATGTTATTAGTATTTTTATTTTTTAAAAACCTGTTTAAGCCTTGATTATACTTTGAATCTACAAGTCCACTAGTGTCTGCTTGGGCCCAAGAAGGACACAAGCAGGACTGCCAATTTTCTGTGACCATGCAGACTTCAGATTACAATGTGTCAGCTGCCCATCTGCCCCAGGAGGCATACTTGAGGCAAACCTGCCCTTAAGTCAAGTCAAGTCAAGTTGGCTTTATTGTCACTTCAACTATATAAAGTTAGTACACAGTGAAGTGAAACAACGTTCCTCCAGGACCAAGGTGCTACATGCAACATAAATTTACAACATAAATTGACAAGAAGGGCTACTGCGTCTCTAAATGTCCATGTCCTGTACAGTATAATCAAGGCCTCATGTTTATATTACAAAAACTACTTGGTTAGGTTAAGGCACTTCAAAAAAATGTAGTAAATTTGTGAATTATTTTAGCTAAAAAGATTATTCTGAGCCACCTGAATACACTATAACAGTTAAATAAGCTACATAAACATTTAAAGTAATCAAAATGTAGCTAACTGGTAAACATCGTAATGCTACATAACAGTGAAGATGGTTCCTAACTTTAGTTGGTGAATCTGCTCGATTTCTATCTGTATGTGGTGAATATGTATAAAATATGTCTGTTATTATACGTGATACTTAATTTATGTGGGATAAAGAAGGAGAAATAAAGACAAATTTTTATTAAAGTAGGAAGCTAGGTTAGCAAATCTTTTTTTCTGAGAACAATATTTGTGTGATACTCTAAGCACAGCTCAAGCTTTTTATTTTGCTTATACTCTTTAAATATGAACTTAAACTTTATTCATGATACATATCCTATTTGGTTATCACTGGCTTTGAGGCTTGATTATTTTATAGTTGTATAAGTTTTAGCTTAGCTTTAGTTTTTAAGCTAACACTAAAAAGGTACTAGACTGCACTGTCATTTTTTGATGGTTTTTATATCGCAAGGCTTCTCACATACGAATGCTAATAATACTTTGCCTCCACAATTATTTAATTTATCAATTCTGAGCTAGTCTAAAACTCAAACTAGATGAATAACCTTTCATTTATAAAGCGTACTGACGTTATAGTTGGATAGCTTTCTCTTCTTTTAATTAATGGCATGTCCTGCAGTGCTCTAACTAGTGGTATTGTTTCAGTAGGGTAAAAGTCGCTCTGTTGTGCTGTCAAGATTGATAAAAGGAGATGAATTACTCCCCATCGGTCATTTTTCTTCCCTCTTTGTGTCTATTGGGCTTCTCTCACTTTGCTTTCCCACTTTTCTCACGTCTTATTTTGGAGGTGTGACCTCCCAGAGTACGACTCCACAAAAGGATTGCCCCATAATTAGATTAGTATGCAAAAATCTAGTCCATCCCTACAGACACATTAAATTACATTCAAATTAGCCTCAAAAAACAGTTTTCTTCCAAAACATTTGACGTTGGGTCCATATTTGATGTTAACCCACTTTTTCAAGAACCAATTCTTCCTTTGGTCTTTGTCAGTGGTCTCTATTGGTGCACTGGGTATATAATAACCTAGATACTTGTAGCCTATTTTTATAGTTTCCCCTGAAATAATTGACATTGTTTTGAGGATGTCAGAAGTACCTTGATCTGAGTCGTTAATGACAAAATAATGATAGCTAAAATAAAATGGCTATTACTCCTTATAAGGACTCATTCAATGTCCGTTGACTTAATAGGACTCACTCTGGTTCAGAAAAGTCAAGGTATGTTTCTTGTGTTTAAAATTACAAATATTGGATTTCATAAAAAAGTATGATTTGTTTTCACACACATGGGGGAGGCTGTAAAAGTTCTGGTGCCATTTCTGATTGTGTTTTTAGGATCTCCGCCCAGTGTGAGTACTTTCACCTGTAATAAGATGCTAATGTAGGTTTTGTTTGACATGAGCTGCTGTGTTTATCCCATATCTCCTCCTCAAAGCAGCTGGAGAGCATTAACACATGTGTGTATGTGTGCATGTTGTTGTGGTAAGAATCTTTTTTGACAGAGAGGTTTGAATTTATAACTGGGGACCAGATTTTGATCTATATTTCTACGAGTTACCGTCTTTCATATTTGAATTTATTTCTTATTTATCCGTATCACTGTCACCTACTCCATAGGCCTGTTGTTAGGTGGTGGAAGTAACAAAAAGGGCACTGGATTGGGGGGGGAAAGGGACAAATATATCAAAATATCAAACTTTTATTATCCCTTCTTCTCCATGAAGCAAGAGTCAAAACGCATAGCTCACAAGCTACAAAGTAAAGGGTTTCTGATACTGGAGCTCTCCTGTACCTGGCCTCTAAAATGTTCAAAGTAGCAGCTAAGAAGACAGAAGAGCAGCCAGGACACATCCAGACAGGCCAATTCACAGCAGGCCCTGCGCTGGCTGTAACACTATCAGGCAATAAAGGATAAATGCACTCCAACAGACTCCTTCAAAGTAACACAGAATGCTCTGGAAAAACAACAAATATAAAGAAAATGATCCAGAACTACTCGTGCTGACAGAAACAGGAAGATGCATGCAACTGTAGAAACAATAAAATGACTGAAAACAAAATAATCAACCACAAACAGACGAAAACTAACTTCACAGAAAACAGACACGCAATAAATGCAAACTGATGTAAACCAAGGCCTTGCTTCAAAATGAGACAAAAAACACAAAAGATGAAAGCAACAAAGAAGAGACACAAAACATAATTAGCTAAATGAATTAAATAAAACGTAAGTAGACACAGAAACACTTATGTAACTTTTTCATGTATTAAACTCATTTTCTTTTCTTTTTTTAACTGTGAAGGGCTTAGCATGAAGTTTTCCGTGAAAATCCAAACAATGTGATGGTCATCGCACACTATCACAGATTCTTCATCCTGACAGCAGTCAAACTAGACTGTACTGTACACAAATGCAAACACAAAGGACTACATATTGCCACCCCAATGCACTTTATGTACATACAAAGATGTTTCTATTTGTGTATTTACTCTATATAGCAATCATTCGTAAATAGTAAGAGTTACTTGTAGAATTGTTATAGCTTCTAGTTGACTTTTTCTTACTAACCCTTGTGCTGTCATAATGTGTAAATTTGTCCAGTATAAGATTAACAAAGTCTATGACAGTCGACAGTTAGCAACACTAACTAACGCTAGCTTAGAAATTTAGTCCACTAACGTTACCAAACAACTAGCTTCAAGGAGAATACAGACTTAAACTTCTAAGGCCTGTTTTAGACTTCTGCTGAGAATCTTTGTGGAGCTTGAGGGGTAATTTAGGTAAGCTACATAAGTTAGAGATGGGGATTGTTCCTCTTCTGGGTCCCTGTCTTTGTTGTGGTCAGTTTTCTTTGGGGATAAACACATTTGTCTCTCAAGTTTTTCCAATTCTTTGTACATCCTCTTGCATCCATAGTTTCGTCAATCGCTGAATTTGCTGACTTTTCTGTGTCCTTTTTGGACTGCTATGGTTCAACTGTAGGGAAAAAGTAACGATCAATGCACATGAGGAATACTGAACAATCACAGTAGTTGCAGGATGCGTAGACCTGATGTGAAGTTATATTTCTAGGGAGGTGCTGCAGGTTATAGCACAGCTTTAACCTACATAAGTTTCAGAGGGGTTTGCGGTTATGATATAGCTTCAGATTTGTCGCTGAAGCATAGATCCCCAGTAAGCTGTGTTTCTTCTGCTAAGGTTAGCTAACACTAGTGACCCTGCTAACACAAAAAAGCTATTTACCAGCGCCTGTACAAATGTTATTACTGACACAATCAGGTCTGATTAGAAATGCTAGCTTAGCCTGTCAAATCACTTCTGCAGCTAACCCGTGTACAGTGATAATATCATGTTCAACACATGATTCATTGATTTCATGTAATTGCACAAATTAATAATGTTACCGCTAACATATGCAGTTAGCTAGCATGTATCTGACATTGGCAACTTAATAACAGTTAACTTTTTATTCCAATATTCAGTACACATGCTAGTCTCTGATGTGTTGTACAACACATGTTGTACAGCATATATGTCATCACTGTTTAGCTCATCTTCACTGTCATGGCTGAGGACGTCGTTAATAACAATGGTTTGGAAAGGTCACGTAGAGTTTTCTGAAAGAGAGAAAAAGATGCAAATATTTGCAAAGAAGTGCTAAACAACTATCACACTCACAACGACCAAAAAGAGGCAGGGACAATGACCAGTATCAGAGATGCAAACTAAATCGTAACAACCACAAACAGACACAAAATAACGACAGAAAGAAGAAGATCAAAGTGAAACTAAAGATTAAAAATCCATCGAGTTAAAAAAATGAGAACAAAATAACAACTTAACCCAGACATAATGCCTTCATGCACAAAGTCCTCACAAGGTCTGAAATAGTTCCTGGTCCCCACGTGAACAGATTCATAGGTACACCCACACACCCGCTGAGCAGCCTGTCACTCAACTCCATTCACCTTTTAGCAGCGTCTCAGCAGGGATCACATCAACACTCATTCAGCAGGCAAATCTCATCCCTCCTCAATCTTTCAGCACCAGTTAGGCTGTCTCAGCAGGGGGATGGCGGCTCAGTGTGTCCGTGTGTGTGTGTTTCTATAATCGACCCTTAATCCCCTCCCAATCCCCTTCTTCTCTGAAGGAAGAAAGGCAGGAGAAGAATGAATAACAGAAATGAGAGGTGGATGAAAACAGCTTCTGTCCTCCTGACTACAACTGCTGCTCTCAGCATTGGTAATTAAATCTGTTTTCACACATGCAAAGCAGCCACAGTGTTCGATTCAGTTACATCGGACATGGCGTAGACTTTAACCTTAAACTCGTGTGAGGACAGTGCAGGTAAAACAGCTTTTGTCAGACACTTTTTAGGGAATGGTTCTGCACTTTTAACGGGCAGATCTACAGTGTTGTGCAGGGCGTCGCCAAATTAAAGCCATTGTTATCTCTTAGAAACAGTTATTAATGCTTTTGTCACATCTTTATGAGTTGGACAAATTCCTCCTCGATTGTAAATGCTTTAAAAACCTCAGCTGCTAGAGAAAAGCTAATTTTCTCAACTGTGAAATGCAAACCTCATTTGATTTGAAGCCATTCATGGATCAGTGACACAAAATGAACTCCATAGTTTGACTCACTGAGGTCCTTTCGTCTAATAACCAAAGGTGACCCAGCTTTAAAGGCTGCTGCTCTGGAGCGCCATGTAACTATTTTTTTCCCCTCCAGTGACTTTCTGTGGCTGTGAGCAAAAACAAAAGTTAGTATATGACTCTGCCTGAACTATATAGAGACTAATCAGGCTTAGGTGTGTAATCACTCCCAGAAAATCTACGTTGAGCCAAAAGAAAGTCCTGAAATTGTTCCAGAACTTTTATACAGTGTGTTGAGTACACCGTCATTGTTTCCTCACTGCTCATCTAATGAATCCTCTATTTTAATTATGTTTCAGTTTGCAGACGTTTATATTTATTGGTTGTATTTTTTTATATTTTATATTTTCTTTGCACCAATTAGAAATCTGGCACCTATCTATACAGCATGTTAGCTTAATGCAGCTGGGGGTGATAACTTTTACGATGCCTCTCAGCAAGTTTAATTGGTGTAGGTGTCCAGAGTTGTAGCTGTATGGCCATGCAAAGAGTGGGGGGATTGTGGGAATTCAACTCATGCCAAGTCTTTTTTTTGTTTGTTTGTTTGTTTGTTTATTTGTTTGTTTGTTTTTTTTGGGGGGGGGTTGCCAGTGTCTCACAGGAGGATTTTTTTTAAAGTATAATGAATTTGGGTCATAATTAGTTATTTTAAAAATGCTAAATATGTCAGTTATGGCTCAAAATATATTAGCAAGATATGCTAATATATGGATGCATCTAAGCTGAAATCCCAAATCTGTTACCAGGCAGAAGAACAGCTGAAATATCAGCAGGGGGAAAAGGGAAGAATAGAATCATCCATCCATAGAATAGAATAATAGAAATAAAAAGAAGAAGAGAGAAAGGAGTACCTGGTACCAGGCTACGGTAAATGCCTACAAAAACAATGCCATGGACCATCAAGTCTGATGAAAAGCCACAGCAGGTATAAATGACGTCACAGGACTATTGGCTGTGATGCTATAATGACACACGCACATTAGGTGGTCCTCAATTGTTATGGAAAATGACTAAAACCGAGTTGAGTTAAATTACCAGTTCAGCTGGTAAAGGGCTAGTCCACAGGTCCAGTTCAGTCAGTGAGTCCAATTAGTGAAGTTGAACTAGCTGCTACAACCACCTAGTCGCCATTCACCTGTCAGTCAATCAAAAGGCCACACCCCTAACAGTTGTTATGATGGGTTAAGTTAGCAACAGAGATCAAAACTGTTTCTGCAGGAGTCTGTCAACATGTTCATTTAAAGTTCAACACTTCTGTCTGTGGGAGTCCCAGCCTCCAGTGGTCGTTAGAGGAACTGCAGTTTATGTCCTTTTTTTGGCATTTCCAGCTCCAGAGGTGATGATGTGTTTAAAGGCCCCACAGGGATTTTTGGTGGAAGCTCGGAAGTAAACAAGGAGTTTAAAGTGACACCAAGAATAATGACTTTATTTACTAATCAGTTTTCTGAGTTTAACAAACAGGAGCTGAGCCTGCAGCTCACACACACACACAAACACACACAGCTCTGCAGACACACTGCCAGCTCACTCTGCCTCCCTGTGTGTGTGTGTGTGTGTGTGTGTGTGTGTGTGTGTGTGTGTGTGTGTGTGTGTGTGTGTGTGTGTTAGGCCATTTGGTGACTTTGGAAAAGCTGCGACCTCAGCACAGTTCCCAGGAAGGTGGTTGTGATGAATGTGTGAGAGCCACATTTTGCTGTGCTAGGAAGTTGTGACCTCTCTGCATTTTGGCTGGTGTGGAGGTGGTGAACGCGGTGGAGGACGACGCTCTGTGGTTTGAGCTCTGTTCTGTTTTTGTTTTTCTGCCGTGGCCTCATACCTGACTCACAAACCTATTGCAGATCCCTGAGAGCTCCCCCCTCTCTGCCCCCCTCTCCCAGTCCCACACCCGCTTTTCTCTTGCAGCCTCTCTTTGCGGTCATGACGTCACGCCCCCTCCCATCCACAGTGAGAAGGAAAACTCGTGGCTGTGCGCAGAGGAGGCCACAGAGAAGCAGATCAGTGATCACAGACCGGTTTACTTCAGCTTCACCATGCTGGACACGCTCACCTTCCTCCTGGAGAAGCTCTTCCTCCTCGCGCACATCAAGCTCTCCAGCCTGCTGCCTCCTCTGGGCGTAGAGTGCGCAGAACCGCCGCCCACCAGCAAGCGCTGTGACCGGGAAGACTCACCGCCGCTGCCCGCCTCAGCCTCTCACCGGTTCCAGCGGGGAGACCTGCTGGAGGTTCCCCGGACTCTCTTCACTCACTTTGGCATCTACCTGGGCGACGACCGGGTGGCGCATCTCATCCCGGACATCCTCCCGGCGCTGACCGCCGACATCCGCCAGATCGAGGAGATGGTGACCAACACACGGCTGCTGGTAGGAGTCATCGCGAAGCGCGCCAGCGTGCGCGTGGACTCTGTGGAGGACTTCGCGTACGGCGCCGGGATCCTGCTGAACGCCATGGACCGCTCGGTGCGCAAGAGCCCTCTGGCCGGGGAGGAGGTGGCGCTGCGGGCGGAGCGGCTGGTGGGCACCGTCGCCTACAGCCTGCTATGGAACAACTGCGAGCACTTCGTCACCTACTGCCGCTACGGCACCGCGCAGAGCCTGCAGACCGACAAGGTGAGCCCGAGCCCAAGACCGACCCGGCGTGTTTGCTGGGTGTTTTATGTCTAATATCTCTCCTGATGGTAAACACATCGCAGTGAACAGGATCGATGAAGGAGAACCTGCTCTGTTTATGTGTCGTTGTATTTCCATTATAAAAAAAGTTCTGTAAACAAACTTTTAGTTATATTTGCCACAAGCTTTATTGCCCTCTTTGCCAGATCGATCTTGAAAAACACATTTTTGGTGTCACTGACACTCAGAGTGACTCCGTATCATTTATGACAGATATGTGACACATTTTAACAAATTATAGGCCAACAAGTCATTTATGACAGTTTAAGTGTAATTTTTGGCGCAACATCAGAGCGACAGTGACAGGGCTGCACTGATGCTCCACAGTGATACACTTTATTCACGGTAAGCAGAAACAGTTTGTTCTGCTGTAAATCTTTATTTATTCTCAACCTTTTGAATGTGGAGTCGAGATGCATCCAAGCGTGTTTAAAAGGCTGTAAACAAAGCCCTGTTTCCCTTTTCTTTTACAGCAGTCATTCGATTTTGAATGTGTAGATGGTTTGTGAACTTGAGGCTTGATTTTTAAATGTGGGGCCACAAAAAATCTGAATATGAACTCTTTATCTGTTACCTAGTTTGGTGCAGATGGCCGTGGGTGCTGGCAGAAAACGTGACACTGACTCAGACCTCAGGTGACATTCACAGCTCAAACTCTGGTGTCATTACACATTTTTAACGAGGAAATAGAACAAGATTCATGCCCTCATCCTTTTCGGTTTTTACATCTTTTCAAAGCCATCCACTTTGCCAGATCGGACCCTTTGCCGGGCTGATTCTAGACCACGAACCGCATGTTTGACATCTGTTTAGACTGATGAAGTAATATTACAACAGTTTTCACAGTGAAACACACTAAAAGTAAATAGTCACCTACATGACATTATTATTATTGATTGAATGCAATGACGTTACTTTAACATAGTAGCTTTTATCACTTAAGTGGCCTAAAAATAAAAAGAATCACAGCAAACAGGATCACAGCATCGTTTGCAGCTTAGGTTCACAAACACAGTCAGTAGTTAGTTATTATTATTGCTGTAGAACCAGCTCACTGTGTTCTGCCATGCTCTAGTCTGGCTGCAACTTATTTCCTGTCCACGTATCTTTAAAAGTCCTACAGAGAGTAGAAGAGAGGAGTGGAAAGAAGCCATAATAGCAATAATCACGGCTAAAAACACATCCAAAATGAATGTGTGTGTGTGTGGGGGGGTCTCTTTGTGCAGCTAACTCTGTTCACCGCAGTGATTTATTCAAGAGCTTTAAGTCTTCATTTTCAGACATTAAAAACAACATTTACAGCTCTCTGCCTTTGTTTCCAAGTGAATGTGAAGCTGCTTCTGAGCAGAAAAGGAAAATCTGGGTCACTCCTTGGAAAAGTCCTGAGAACAAGAGCTGCATTCAGACCAGAGTCGCCTGCCAGAAACCAAAAGGCAGCAGCAGAATCTGGGCTGGTACGCTCTGATGATGATAATGATGATGATGCAGCAGAGGCTCCTGCACATCAGAAAGCTGACCTCTCTGTGGTTAATTCAGATTGTGGTTAGGCATCACAGAAGCAACTCTGTTTGAGTTCAGATGGGTGCAGTCCTTTTGGGTTTGTCCAAATATCTGAAAAACTAGAGACACTCCAGTCAGCCTCAGCTTTACTTTATGCCCCGTGCTAATACAAAATGCTAATGAGAAAAATTCAAATTCAAATTTTATTTGTCACGTACACAGTCATACACAGTACGATATGTAGTGAAATGCTTGGACAACTGCTCGTGACCTAAAGAAAACAAAAAAGGAAAAGGCTATGAATAAGATAGGAAATAAATATGAAAAATTAAAAAGGGTAAATTTAACTAGGAAGGAATAAGATAAAATATATAAATTAAAGTTGAAAATAAAATAACTGTACAACAAAATACACAATATAGAACTATATAAGAATGTATGAAGAAATATAAATAAATATATACACAATAACAGCAGCTGTACAAGTATTAACTGGAAATGAAGAATATAGTGACCAGTGTTGTGCAATCCACATTATGTCTTGTGCAGTGCAAATATGCTTAAAGTGATTTAAGTGATGAAGTGAAAACAATGTCCAGAATGTCCAGTGTGTGTGTAAGAACTATATGTGTGGGTCAGTACTGTGTGGTGGTGTGATTGAGAGACCGTATCACAGATTAAAACAAATTATTAGCATGTTACACCATTTTCACCAGTTCCTCTGAACATCAAAGAAAAGAAATGTTCATTACATTTGACATAAAAGCACCAAAAAGTAAAAACAAACAAACAAAAAAACTGACAGGTAATTAATATATTGAGTATTTAACACTCAGGAATATCATTTATTATTATTTGAGCACCAAAGCTATTTTTAGCTAACTTGCTAGCTAGGATAACTCAGCAAACATTGTATTTTTCTGTTGTTTTTCTTTGTTCATGTTTAAGCAGTGCCTCAGTCACACATAGAGACCGGTCAGCGACCGCCTGGGAACCTCCAGTCTATTCAGTTTGATTCATTTTATTCATTTCATTTTCATTTCATTCATTTTATCTATATAGTCTCCTAAAGGGGTATATTCTAAGGTAAAGACCCCACAATGAAACGGTCCCTAGGTTGCTGAAGGGCGCTGCACCAACAACTTCCTTGTGATTGCATTGGTCATTAGAGGAATGTTGCCATGGTTGCCAATAGTTTGCCTTAAATACAGGTTTTACACTCTAAGCTTTAGTGAATCTTTAAAAAAGTGTGACTCAAAAAACTAAACACAGTAAAAGTTGTGGCTTACTGCAAAAACCCACACACATGTAAAAAAAAAAAAAAAAGAAGGCAGCTCTTACTTTGAAGGTCAATGATTCCTGATTTACAGTTTGCGTTATCAGTGTCACTACTGCTTGGCGAGTCATAACAACTCAGCATCTTTCACACAAACTGCAGGTGACCGCAGCTATCAGTTAGCGACCAAGTCAATCGCGAGGATGTTTTTAGTGCACCACCAAATACATCTTTACGACCACTTTCACGCCACCAACCCCGTTAAAGTATATACACAGTTTTGGGACACAGCTACAGTTTCCCTAGCGACCAGTGGTTGGCAAGCAGTCTGTAGGCCTGTGGAACTGGGGCTTAATGCACTGGTCCTACACGTAAAAAAAACAAAAGACAAACCAGTTAACGTCACAGGGGGCGCTGTCTTGCACAATATGCAGAAGAGAGCCCTCTAGTGGTAGAAAGCTGTAGATGCTCCTCAGCTAAAAAACAAAACAAAGGAAAAATACATTTAAAAGTTTATTTTCTTGTACATTAAAAATATATATGTATATATGCATTTCTGAACACACATACAAAATGAAAATTCTTGCTGTATATAAAATATTATCCTATCTTATAATGAAACTGAAGCTAAACGCAGCAGGAATAAAGAACAGACTGTGGTTTCTCTCTTGCAGCAGAGAAACTTTCCCCTGATCAAGTTTCACTTCCTGCAATCTCTAACCTAAACATCAGACCTGTCTGCAGCCTCAGAGTCTGCCTCTGCAGGTTCATTTCAAGGGGGGCTAGGGGCCAACAGAAGCTCTTAAAAGGACCTCTGAGGGCCCCTCACAAAAATAAACATCAGGTCAATTATGGTCGTTATTCTGCTACAAGAGGTCTGCTTAGAGAAAGTCTTAAGACTGGTGCTTTGCTTCATTTGTATCAACCACAAAAAGCTCTTTGATTTGAGCTTTTTGGGTAGTCTTTGGGGGGAGGGAATAGAGTGAACTTATCCTGTGTCTAATAGTTTTATCTGTGTATTGAGCGAATCACTGGGTGTAAATTGAAAAAAAAAAAAGGCCTATAGACCAACCAACCTACCTGCTTTACACCTTGGAAAACTGCTGAGTGTTTTGGGGAGTTGCCCTGGTTTTAAAAACTGTGTCACGTTGATTTGATTAGGGTTTTTTCCTCTCTGTTCAATGAGAAATAAAATTAATCCTGAGTTTATATTTGTCTTGTCACATTTAAAGCTCTTCAGCTGCTCTATTAATATGATCAGAATTAATTTTGTGCCCGTTTTCGTCCTCTCTCTCCAGTTTTGCGAGTGGCTGAAGTTGCTGATCCGGGACCAGCGAAACGCCATGCTGACAGCACTGCTAGGGCTCCTTTCCATGGCTTATATGGGAATATCCGTCAGCACCGCCCTGCCAGCCTTCCTCATCCCCTTCACCCTGTGGATGGCGAGCTAAGAGCCGCCTGGAGCTGCACTTACTGTCAGCGTTCAAGCCTTACCGCTAGTTCAGAGCTCACTGAGCCGCCATATTGGAAGACCAACAGTGTGAACGCAGTCTTCTGCAAACATTTTAACTTTTCAAAAAACTTTTTAAAATTGTACTTCACCATCTGGTAGCTTTTTTCTGCTGCACAGAAAGTGATTTGCTTTTTATTTTTTCAGTTTTTTGTTTGTTTTTTTTAAAAAGAGGAAAAACTGGAGATGGGTAGTTAACAGAATTAGCAACAGGCTCAAAATTCACCAAAACTCAAAAATGTTGTGTCTCCAACGCAATTTGGTTGACTAATGATGTCTCAAGGTGAAAGGTAGTGCTGGTAAAGGAACCAAAGATGACTTATTTATTTTTCTATTGAGACCATGCATACGGTTCTGAAGGGTTTATTGACTTGAAAAAAAAATTAACTCTTTCCATCTTGACCGTCTTAAAAGTCAGTCGTTTAATTTCCCTCCGTTTGAATGTTCCTTTTAGTACTGTAACCAGGTGAAGCTCGTGTGTAAATGTCTGCAGATAGTCTACATGACCTGATTGTTTCCTAACAGTCACAAGCTTTTGTACAGAATTATTTTTTACCTTTGTAACAATGTGCTGTGTTTTATATGTAAATAAAGGAAATGGAAGCAAACATATCTTGTATTCCTTATCAGCCACATAACCACATCGTCAATTCCACCCTTGTTGGAGTCTCCAAGGTTCTTCCGTCAGTCAAGGATGTGAAAGTTAGAAAAACTACTTTCCTTTTGTTAGAATTTTTAAGTCTTGTAAATGATTTTTAGCAATGAAATGCAAACACCTGACAAAGTGAAGAGATTCAACACTGAAACATTTGGGGCTGCATTTCAGTGCCGTTGGAGATTTTGATGAAATGATGAAAAGTAGCGTCCAACATAAAAATGTATGATCCACCGTGCAGAGTCCAGACTTCAACATTACTGAAGCAGTGTGGGATCATTTTGACAGAACAGAACGAAAGGCAGGCAGCATCCAAAGAAGAGTTTTGGATGTCCTTCAGGAAGTCTGGAGAACTATTCCTCAAGACTACTTATAAAAATTACAACAGAACATTCAGGCTGTTTTAAGAACAAAGGTGGTCACACCAAATATCCACTTTCAAGCTTCGTCCCAAGTGTTTTGCTTCATACAACGCTTCTCATGTTTCTCATTATAAACGTAGTCTTCTGTGGATTGGTACACTGTTACCTCCATCTGTTGGTGACATGTGGGAACTACAACTACATGGAAACAATGGCTGCAGCTTATATTATCTGACAGATGGTAAGATTATGTTTCAAATCAAGTTTGAGATTCTGCATCAAGATTTTAAAGTTTATTTGTGACCAAGGCACGGATCTTTGATCACATTTAAGACTCTAAAATGTTGTTAGAGATCAACGTCAACAATGTAAAATGTGACTGTAGAGTGTGCTGCTCAAAAAAGGCTCTTAAAGGTTCCCAGCAGTTTCTAATCCCCTCTCTGCCCCACCCACCAGCAGAACAAAACCACACCGCAGACAGCTCCACTTTCCCCTTGGTCTCCTCTCGACATGTTTCCCCTGCCGCTCCTCGGTCTGCTTTTTATCTCAGCCTCGGGATTCGAGCCACCGGCGGAGAAGAAGAAAGAGAAGGAGAGTGAAGAGGAGCCGGAGTGTCATGGAGGGGAGAAGAGGAAGAGTAAATATGACACAATATTCACCAGAGGAGACCTGCTGGAGGTTCCCAGGACTCTCTTCATACACTTTGGGATTTACCTGGGTGGAGACAGGTAAGGGTGACAGACAGCTAGAATATCAGTGAAACAGTTCAAAGGTTTAAATTCTGTTTCAAAAAAGTGAAAATGTTTTTCCTTCCTTTCTCACCAATGACTCACACTTTCCATTTATTTTTCATGACTCCTTTCCTTTCCACAGAGTAGCTCATTTCATCCCAGACATCATGCCCGTCATCTCCAGTGACCAGTATCGGATCAGTCAGATGGTCTCCAACACCAGACTCCTACTTGGAGTACTGGCTAAGGTACACCAAGTGGTGCAGCAGCTGAGCATCCGGTTTAATGTGCAACAGCTTATTCTCTCATATCAAATGACAGCAGGTAAAGAATCAGTCGTAAATGAGATCTAACCCATGTCTTGTGTCTTCAGTGTGGCAGTGTGAGGGTGGACTCAGTAGAGGACTTTGCCTATGGAGCAGACATACGGGTCAACCCTATGGATAAGGTGAAATCAGGACAAAACAAACATTTTAACTTCTTTAACATCTTATAATTAAAGTACTTAACACATTATTCTATTATTGATAAATCCTTAGTCTAAATAGTAATACACCCAAAGGCACTTTATTGGTATGAGATGTCATAAAGTTACATTTAAGGATTCTTTATACTATTTTTATGCTAGACTGTGGGCTTAATATACATGAACCCACTCTTGGGTTAATCCAAATTAGTGAGTAAAAAGAGAAACACTTGCCTGTGAAGCAACACCTTTTATAGCTTTAAACTGAGAAAAAGAGAGAACACGATGTTGTTTTTCAAATGTTTCTGGCCAACAAACTGGGAACTAACCTTCTAAATAAATGTTAATCTGAAGGGATTATAGATGTGGCAACAGCTGCAGGCAACGTAGGGTTATGGTAAATACTCTTGTACTTATATAGCGCTTTTCACCAATATTAAGTGCCTTTTTACTACAATTTGAGTGCTCTTTTTTTTTTTTACTACAATTGTGAATATAAAGCACTTTCCTACTGTAATCGGGCACTTAATCACTGTTCTGCTACTACTGAGACCTCAAAGTGCTTTTCTACTACAAGTCCTATTCACACAGTCATACAAACACTTTTTTCCTGTGCTTGAGCATTTTATCAAACATTCAAACACACACCCACACAGAGGAATCCTGGGGTTTGGGATCTTGCCCAAACATACTTCAACATGCGGGCTGCTCTCTTCTGTGTGCAGGTATTAAGCCACGCAGTGCTGAAAGGGGAGGATGTGGCCAGAAGGGCAGAGAAGCTAGAGGGAGACGTGCCCTACAGCCTGCTGTGGTACAACTGTGAACACTTTGTCATGTACTGCAGATACGGCACTGTCATGAGCTTCCAGACATTTCAGGTGATCTTAGAGATGATAATGTGTTTTTTTCTTATTAATAGATGCATCTTAAAGTCACGTTTGGAAAATCAATCACACAACTGCACGACTGTTGTCAGTTTGTCTTTTATAGCTGATAGAAAGCTCAACTTATTATTGTAGTTCTCCTCAGTTTATGTGGAAGCACTGAAAGCAGCTGTAATGGCACCACTTGTTCGTCTCTGGGTGGGTAAATGCCACAAAATTCAACATTCAAGGTCCAACTCCTCAGTGGGCAGCATGGATTCAAATCCTGCTCCTGACTTTGGAAATGAAAAATGGAATTAAGAAGTTAAGCTGCTGAAATAGCAGTTGAAGCGCTTGTGATGTTTAAACTATGAAGGTAACTGACTGTCACAGTAAAGCAAGAACAGGACAGGAACCTCCTTGCGATCAGGGGAAATTAGCAATTTCATTGAATTTCTTCATATTTAGCAACCAATCTGGTCAACCAGCTGTTCACCAACATCTTTAATCTCTTGGGGGTCTTTTTTTAATGGTAAGGCAATTGCACAGGAGACCTGTAATCCACAATTTGGATTACCTGCATCCTCCTGGTTGGCAAATAATTGCACTTTATAAAAGCAGACAGATTGCTAACCTGCTGCTTTCAATCGGTTTCAGTCTGCAATACCAGTGTGTGACATTCTTCACTAGGGGGCGCCACTCGACAGCATATCAGTGAATGCATTTAAACAACCATCGGACAATCTATCCTCATGTAAAAACTTCTCACCCAAACTCTGACCTTAAGGCTCAGAATCTCTGAAAGAACAGCAAACAGCTCCTCCAACAGTGAACACACATCAGATCATGCTTCTTTCCTACACTTCAGCAGCGAAGCAGTTGTTTCCTGCTGCAGATTAACACTGACCACAGATCAGACCAGCCTGCCTCTTTAATAGGGTTAAGACTCCCTGTTGCAGCAACAGGCCCTGAGTGAAAGCTCTTTTGTTGTTGCTGCATTGTTCCGAGGCCGTCTGATTGCTGCATGCGATTAAAAGCATGTACCATAATCGTGAAAGAAGGCAGTGCATGAACTGGAGGAAGATGAGTGTGGCAATTAAAGTGAGATTTAAAAAGAGCAAAGCGGCTTAAAGAACGTCATTTGGATAGAAGACTTGTAAAAAAGCGAAAGTTGTCATTAAAGACAGCTGCGTGGTAGCATGGCAGTACCTTTAAGATTAGACAATTTATCGGTCAGCTGATAAACAAGCACAAAAGCATGTGTTGTGGATGGTTTTCACTTGTTTCAGAAGTGACTGTCTACAAATGTAAAGCCATGAAAACCAGATTACTGTGCAACTACTCCATCTAGTGGAAACACTGACTCTATTATCTGAATGCTGCAGCAGTAATGGAGACTCATCAGACCAAGAAGCATTTTTCAAATCTTCTGTTGTCCAATGTTCTGTTTTTGGTGATCCCGTGCAAACTGTATGCTTAGTTTTCTGTTCTTAGCTGACAGGAGTGACACCCCTGGTGCAGTTATCTGCTGCTGTTGGTCTTTTACATATCTTGGTTGCATCGAGTGGTTATTTGAGTTACTGTTGCTTTGCTATCAGTCAAACCAGACACTCTCTGACCTCTGACCTCTGACATCAACCAGGCATTTTCACACGGAGTGAAAAAAAAAAGTCTCTGCAAACCTCAGAAATGGTTGTGTGAGAAAATCCCAGCAGATCACCCGTTTCTGAAACACCCAACAAATCATCTTAAATCATCTTTCTTCCCCATTCGGATGCTCAGCAGGTTGATCATGGCCCTAAATGCACTCAACTGCTGCCATGTGATTGGCTGATTAGATATTTTTGTCAAAGTGCAGTTAAACAGGTGTGTCTAAAGTTAGGCTTGTGACTGTGACACTGGGAAAATTTCAGGTACCACTCTAATAAACTAAAAACTTTTCCTTTCAATTCATTTCAACACAAAACTGAATATTTGCCCCCTATACACGTCAGTGTATTTCTTTCCTCACACTATAAGACGAGCAGATTAAGGGTTTTAAATTACCATCACTATAATAGATGGTTTTACATTATTGCCTTTCTTCTTCTTCTCCTCATCAGTTCTGTAAGACGATGAGGAAGCTGCTACTGAGTCAGCGTGTTGCCAAGTCAGCGGCAGTGCTGGCACTGTGTTGGGTGCTTTACCTGCAGGCTGTGAGTCTGTGCTCTGTGCTACTGGCTGTTATACTGCCTTTCCTCATCTGGATGGCCTCATGAAGAAAAACCAGCCATTCAAACTTGCAGAAATTTGCCCCCTGAACAACAAAACATTCAAAAAGGAAAATTCAATAAAATATTTAAAGTTCAATAAGTGTTGAGTCCTGGCATTTTACAGACTTTTAGTCTGAGTCATCACCAAGAGAAAAAATGTTTGGAGTCGAGGAGAACAAGAAAAATAAGTTTGCCTTATTTCTTGTATGTTCAAGTCATATATTAAATAAAATTTTATTTTACTTCAGCAGACTTGAGTCTCTGTCTTTTCCAGGTTACTTCAAGTGTAGATCTGCTTTAATCACAATTTTAGTTCAAGAAGCAAATTTATTAACATAACATGATTAGTATATGGTTTTGTGTCATTTTATTATTTTTTGTTTTTATTAGATAATTATTCCAAAATTATTTTACACATGCTTCGTTTACATTTTGTAATTTTGTTATTTTTTTATTGCTCCTATTTCGTTTCATTGGTGTTATAGTTTATTTGTTTTTTTAATGTAAATAAAATCACATTTAGATTTTTGGAGGGGTATATTAATTAAATTATTATTATTATTATTATTATTATTATTATTATTATTATTATTATTATTATTATTCCTATTATAAAACAATTTCCAAAGTTCAGGGTCATACTTTAAGA
Organism: Haplochromis burtoni; assembly: GCF_018398535.1. NCBI lineage: Eukaryota > Metazoa > Chordata > Actinopteri > Cichliformes > Cichlidae > Haplochromis > Haplochromis burtoni. The sequence goes on along the minus strand of NW_024583089.1, from coordinate 129,074 downwards.
TTTTATTTTGTTTTATTAGATTTTTTTTTTTTTTTATCTTTTTTCTGTTGCCCCGCCTATACAGAGGAACGTTGTGATTGGCTGACGGGAGGCCAGCTTCCTGTCACTCACAGGTGTCAGGTTGGCCCGGCCTCTTTTCTCGGTGAGTCGTTGATGAAGAGCGCAGCATCGTCCGGGAACGGGAGGGTTTTATTTCATTGTGACAGGAAATGGAGCTGGAAAGAAGCGGTAAGATTTTATCCGACCCAAAATAAAATTTCATTATCATGGTTTAATGGTTTACAAACGGTCGGACGAAGAGAAAGTTTAAGCTATATCACGGAACTGCTAGCATGCTGAGTTAGCAGCGGATCGTTGGCTGCTTTTAAGCTTTAAACGAATAAAGCTAGCTACACACGAGCAGTTTAGAAAGAAACTATTAGTGTTAAATGTTGCTATTTGGCGTTAAGATGTGAACTGAACGCTTGAAACTGTGAAAAATAAACTACAAAAGCAAATGAAAGCTAGTTTAGCTTTTATAGCGGCTTTAGTATATACGAAAACGGTGACTTAGAAAACAGGCAAAAAGCACAGATAATATTTTCAAGAGAGTAAAATAAATTATAAGACACTAAAAGTTCACATCACCCTCGGGTTCAATTTATGAGTGTTGCAGTCTCACCTGAGCTGGCAGGTAACCTAGCTGTTTGTCGGACAGAGGATCCCATGGAGGGAGACGTGGACACGGACTCGGGTGAAGAGGCGAGGCCGCTGGTGATGGAGGAGGACTTAAAGGTGATCTGTGCTAAAGAGATGGCTCTGCTGTCCCTGATCGATAAGACGGGCTACAACATGGTGCAGGAGAACGGGCAGAGGAAGTACGGAGGTCCACCTCCAGGTATGTCAACCTGCGACACAAGTAAAAGAGACAAACAACAGCCCCGGGGTAGCTGTGGAGTCCCGTTTGTGTCAAAACAGATGTGTATGAGAGAGGCAGGTACCAAGGTGGCTCCCTGGTTAGATGTGAAGCAGAGATCAGAGGGGAAACTGTGGGCTTTGTTTTCATTAAAACCATTTTATTTTTATTAAGGCATACATTTGAATTCACTAATGTAAATTATTTGCACTTTTTTAAATAACCGATGATATTCTTCTTTATTGCAGTTCATTGTATTTGTGTAAAACTGAAATATTTTGCATCCTGTTCTTTTGATTTGGTGATTTTATTTTTAGTATACAGTACTCGTTTAACTAACAGATAAATACGTCTTTTATATATTCATTTTGCTTTAATGAGTTTCAAATAATTTATTTTTGCACATTTAATTTTCTTTACTTTTACAAATGTGAATTATTGTTTTCATTAAAAAGTCAATTCAATAATAAATTATTATTTATATATTCTAAATTTTATTATTATTATTATTATTTAAGTTTTAATTTTAGTATTTAAATTTATTTCAATTATTAAATTTAAAAAAATTATGATTTTGTTACATAAACTTTTTTTTTTGTAAGTCATGCATTAATTTTTTTAATTTATACTGCTTTCAGTTTATCAGATTTGCTGTAATCTGCACAGCTGTCAAAAATACCTGCAGCAGCATCTGCTCCACTCCACATATTTTAATAATAATAATAATTTTTTTTACTTAAGCTCCTAATTAAAAAGTCGAAAATCCCAGTAGAAATCCCAGAAATCCCTTCTAATCTGATCAAATAAGTGATAGAAGTGTTTATGAATACGAAGGCTTTGATCAGCTGACTCTGTGTCTGTGGTACAGGCTGGGAGGGTCCCGCCCCCCCGCGGGGTTGTGAGGTGTTCGTTGGAAAGATTCCCAGAGACATGTACGAGGATGACCTGGTGCCGCTGTTCGAGAAAGCCGGGAGGATCTACGAGTTCAGACTGATGATGGAGTTCAGCGGAGAGAACCGCGGCTACGCCTTCGTCATGTACACCGACAGGTCGCTCGTCTTCCTCAGTTTTCTTTGACTCTTGCGTTTGTTTTTCAGGTGTTTATATGTGTAGGACACAGGCATTTTGAGTCACGTCACACTGAGTATATGTTCATTTATTTTTTCTTATTGGTAAAAGTAGTTAAGCAGTCCAGTGAAGTGAAACCTGTGCAAAGAGCTTAAAAACGAGTGTTTCTGTGCTCCAGAGAAGCAGCGCAGAGAGCCATCCAGATGCTGGACAACTACGAGGTGCGCCCTGGGAAGTTCATCGGCGTGTGCGTGAGTCTGGACAACTGCCGCCTCTTCATCGGCTCCATCCCCAAAGACAAGAGGAAGGACGAGATCATCGAGGAGATGAGGAAGGTAAAACAGACTCACTCACTGACCCACAGTTCCTGGTGTGATACCAGCATCTTTGTGTCCAAGCTTATTCCTCATCACTGCTAATGGAAATGGAGGAGGGTCAGACCGCTGTAAGAGGAAGAAGATGCTCTAAGTTAAAGTCTTACAGGTAGCAGATGGATCATTTCAGATTCAGTCTGGCCTGCTCTGCAGCTTTAATGTGTCCTCACTGTGGAAGCTTTGCTTCTTTGCAGAGTTTCGCGGCCACCTCTCAGTTTGAGACTCAGCTGTCCGCTCTCTGCACAGCTGCTGTTTAATTCAGCAGTGATTGATCTGCTGCTTGGCAGCTTCCTCCACCTCCTCCTCCTCTCCGTCTTTGATGGAAAACCTGAAAAAATAGCTGAAAATATTCAGTAGAAAGATGGGTCCCCTACAGATATTTGTTTATAAACGTCATGTTAAAGATGGTAAAAATGGCCTCAGCGGGAAAGAGAGCAGAGCAGCCCACTGTGTGTTACGTGTGTTAGTTTGACACTGTGGCTTTTTGATGGGAGTCACATCTGTGCAGGACGCCTCCTGTTCTACTTTTATGGAGCTGGTTTGTGAATTTTATGATGATAAAACACAATATATATATTGTTATTTCAAAAGGCTTTCTAACAGGACAAGTTAAGGCACTTTAAAATCAGATGATTCCTTTCACTCTCCCTGTCGTACTGTTTGCTCTCTTCTCTGAAGCAGTGTGTGTCTCTCAGATCTCAGTTTCTGCTCCTCCCCCTCTGCGTCTATGTGTCCAGGTGACGGACGGCGTGGTGGATGCGATCGTGTACCCGAGCACCACAGACAAGAACAGAAATCGAGGTTTCGCCTTTGTGGAGTACGAGTCCCACAAAGCTGCAGCGATGGCTCGCAGGAAGCTCATTCCAGGTAGCCTTCCTCCTCGTCCTCCTCCTCCACGTGTTTCCTTCCTAACCTTTGAAGACATCTGTGTGTCCACTGTTTGTTTTCACTTTGAGCTGACTCAGTTCCTCTCAGCGTCCAGCAGAGGGCAGCACAGACTGACTTCTGGGTCCGAGGGTTTAAAGAGGAAAGGCAGCAGCTTCCAAAGCTCTGATCGTTTAAGCAGCAGAAGATGAGTTCACTGATGTAGAATCCACAGGAGTGCTCGAGTCCTTTAAGCACCAAAGTCACAAAAACAGAGCAATGAAGGAAACTGGAGCTCCAGCCGCTCTGAGTGCTGCGATGATGTAAGAGAGAAAACAACCCAACCCGGCATGTTTGCTTTTTGTAACGGCAGAAGAAACATTCAGAACTCCACATGGGTTTGAACCCACAACCTTTTTGCTGTGATACAAGAGTACTGCAGAAACAAACTGCTGTAATGAATCTGAAGCAGGACAGACGGTGTGTCTTGCATTGATGAGTTCGGTCTGCAAAGACAAGGGGAGTGGCCAAGATTATTTATCTGTCACATACAAGTGCAACATGCAGTGGAATGTATCCTGACACACGATACATTAAGTGGATATATACAGAAGGACACTATGTGCAGTAAGTAGCATTACATGCAGAAAGTAAGTGAATTATGTACGTTAAGTGGATTAAATAAGACAGTCTGGAAATTTGAAACTGAAAATCTGAGAAAATACACATTGTGCAGATAATAGCACGCGTGCAGTTTCTGCATCCCACTGACCATTGAACCAAACACTGTAGGTGCCCAGAGGTGTAACCCAGCTGTGTGCAGAGGGGATGAGGTGTTATTGAAGGCTCCATGTGGCTGCTTTGAGGCACTGTGTTCACCTCTGCCTCTTTTTTTTTTCTTTTGTCTTTATTTTTCAGTTTTACTCATATTTGAAGCTCAAACTTTGGAAAAAATCACGTTCAGTGGCTCTAACAGTGCTAATCATGTTGGATAACTGAGCCGTGAGTATGAGAACACCCCTGCAGTGTTCCCCCCTTTGCCTCCTTTCCCCTCCCGATGAGTTTGCGCCGCTGTCCGGAGGTTCAGCTAGCTGTTTCCATTAAGCTATCGGTTCCCTCCTGTCTCAGCCCCTGGGCTGCATTGGACATTGATCCTTCAGTCAATCGATTCACCGGATTAACCACAAACATGTTCCCCAGCTGCTTATTTTATCTTCAAACTGCTGCTCCTGCAGATTTCCTGCACGGTGGAGTCGGACACCTGTCAAGCAGGTGTTGATTCAGGGCAGCTACAGGAAACTGAAGGTATAAAGCCGAGGTTATTACTCTAACCACCAGCAGCAACTTTAGAAGGGAAACAAAGATGAAAAGGTTTTTGTTCCCTTAAAAAAATTTTTTTTAATGAAAGTGAGATTTAAAATGAGAATCACAATGGTGTGAAACAGGAAGTTAATCAGGAGGAAGAGGAGCCTCATCTGCTGAGAGCAACGTGAAAACTTCCTCTTTTTAACAGCCACCCTTATTATGTGTGTGTCCTGCCAGCGGAGAGCCAGCTGTGTGCGCGTTGTTCATTCATTGACGGGTTTAAACCGTCAGCACCCTCACGTTACAGTCACGTGATGCTGCTGTGTCCCGCAGGAACTTTCCAGCTGTGGGGTCACTCCATCCAGGTCGACTGGGCGGAGCCTGAGAAAGATGTGGATGAGGAGGTCATGCAGCGTGTTAGGGTCCTTTATGTACGTACACACACACACAAACACACACGTATGTATATTTATAACTTTTTTGTTTAGTTTGTTTGTTAGCAGTGTAGTGTCCACAAGTTTAAAGGTTAAAGTCAACCTTTAAAAAACAGTTTCAAGGAACCATGTTGAGTAATATATCATATGAAAACACAGAGCTGTCCAATGTACGCCCTACTACATCACAACGATGGCAACGTGTTATGATAAAAAACATAAAGTGTTGCACTCTGCAAGTGCTCTTGTTGTCATAGATTTAACACCGTCTGTGACGCTGGATGTAAGAAGTGTTTACATTTTCTAAAGCTTGTTTAGTGCCATCTTTTTGCCGGTACAGAACGTGACACCACCTCACTGGTTTGTTGGTTGCTACATTAGTTAATGTTAGCTAGTGACAGAACCAGTAATTGATTGGAAAACAAACTGAACTAATGTTTGTCACTGTAGATTTAATGTAGCGTGATAAGTAGCTGAACTCTGATTGGTGGAAACAGGCCTGGATCTGGCTGCATCGTTTGTGACAATCCATCCTTTCCCAAACCTGACTTCAACCCTCGGTTTAGGGAGTCGGGCCTCAGCGAGTGTAACGAAAGCTGCGCTGTGCAGCAGAGGTCGGCGTGTGTTCAGGCAGAAACCCATAAAACACTCATCTGCCTCACCCAGATCAAAGGTGAGCAGCAGCAGGAGCCGTTCACCCTCCAGGGGATCAATTACTGAGGAGGCTGAAACACTGAGGTGTGATCCGAGGCCAGCATGTACAGTGCGAGGGGTATTTTTAGCAAACCAAGCCCTCGACTCGAGAAAACCTGCTCGCAGCTGCTCCGTTCACTCGGCCTCTCATCAGCCACAGCGATGAAGTTTAGAGAGAAGTCGAGCAGAATCTGTTCGTCTTCACAAAATGTGACTGCTTGAGTTTGTTAAGACTTTTTCACTAACATTGGTGTTAGATGGAGTTTCAAAGACACTAATCAGGATGCTTTTTAATGTGCTCGGGTGGCTCTTGTTATACCTCTTCAGTCACCAGCTCCACTGTCTTCTGCTTCGGTTTGGCTGTAACAAAGACAGTAAATCTTTAAAACTCTAAAGGTGTTTGTAAGGAGTTCGATGAAGCTCACGTGTCCAAAACAGAAAGCTTGTTCCTGGATAAATCTGCAGCTCCACGGTAGTTGAGGCTTATCCTGCTGGTTTGCTGCATGCATCGCGAATGAGCTGGTTTTCAGTTCAGGTCTTCCATCTAGGGAATCTCAACCAAAACGTTCCCGATCATTTTACCATTAAGTTTAATGCACATCTCTGCATTAAACTGGGCTGAGTTTGCTGAGCATGTCATGGAAAAGTTGTGTGGCAGGACTTGGTAGATGGGCTTAACTAAATATACAAGTTTATCACTGGCAAGAAGGCTAATTGAACAAAATAAAAAAGCAGAGCAAAGTAACAGAAACAGCCACGCTGACAGACAGACTTCAGGAAGATGGACCAGGAAACACAGGCGAGCTAAATCTGACTGACGAGACGGGGAAGCTGAACTGAGATGGGGACTATCAAAACAAGACAGGAAACATAAGAGAGACAAATATATAAAAACGTGGGACAGACTAAAAGGAAACAGAGACACAACTGACTGGCGAGGGCTGACTTAACAGAAGTAAAGTCACATAGTCGGGGACTGAGAGGGATCACAAAAAGGAACTAATTACAAACCTAATGAACAAAACTCAATATGAAAATAAAATAAATAAAATTGTTAGTTAGTAGGCCATGAACTCGCTTTTAATTGTATTTTGGGGTGTAATAGACCAGAACCTTTATCTCATTTCACAGTCTCGGCTTTGTTTATGGCCATAAGTTGTTTTTAGGTCTTAACAGGGAGGGTGTGTGTGCCTGTTTCATGCTTGTGCAGTTGTCTGACAACAAAAACAGGGAACAGCTTTATTCTGAATTCAGCTGCTCTAAAACACCATCGAGCTGCTAGAAAATAGCAGAGCCACAAAAGCTGCTGACACTAAACATACAGGAGCCTTTCTCTGTAATATTGTTGGGTCCCTACCGTACAATATAAAGCACCTTGAGGCGACTGCGGTTGTGATTTGTTTGAATTGAATAGAAAAATGCACAAAAAAAACCATTTAAATTCATCTGTACTCAACACACGAGACCAAAAGGAAGCAAACAGAAGCAACGCGGCGAGCAGAGATGATGGGAAATCAATTAAATGATTTCTCAGCTTCGAGGCAAGCCATTGGGTACCGCTGATTGGCAGGGCAATAAATACTTTACAGGGTTACCTAGGCAACCTAGTGTCCTGTATTGATAAACGGTTAGTGACAGAGCAAATCTACTTCCTGTCTGGCTCTTCACTTAAACGCCCAGCACTTTCTGCCTGTCTGGATTTATTTTGTTATTCTGGTGATTTAATTGACACCATTTCCATCCAGAGTTGAGTTCCTCCTGGAAGTTTCCGAGGAATTTCCAGGCCAGACGAGAGAAATAATCTTTCCAGCTAATTCTGGGTCTAAGCCCAGAATTAGCTTGGTCTGGTCACAGTTAGTTTCCTGAAAAACCTGAAAAAACTAGGTGCATATCTCAGCCAGCTTCTCCTAACACTGCCCAACACTGGCTCCTTAAGAGCTTGTAAAAATAATAGAAGGCAGCTGCACTTGTTTAAGTTCGTGAAGACATTTCTACTCCCACCCAAGAGGCGCTTTCAGTTCTGAAACCAAAAGATGGAGTTAAAACTGTAGTTGAGGTTCTCCTCTTAGGTGGCTGTTAACCCTCTATTGATCACATGACCCACAATGTGTGAAAAAAGGCTTTAGCCATTATCATCACCGGGGGTTGAGACCACACTGTCATGTGACCTTTTGAGGTCACCTGAGGTAAGGTGTGAGTGGGGAAGCCTGTTTTCACTTCATCAGGTGAAATCATGACAAATAAAATGGTTCTGGGTCAAAACGTGGTGAGATCAACGAGGACATGTAATGCCACACGCCTTTTGTTTGATCATTTTTGAAAAGGTTTGACTAAAAATGTGAAATCAAACATATTTTTTGGTGCCAGAGGGTTGTTCCTGCTGCTGTTCGGACATGGTTACCAGGAATAAAAGTGATCTGCATCGTCTGTCTGCTGTGTGTTTTATTTCATTCTCTGCTTTCAAAGCCTGAGCAGCCACTTATCTCGTTTGTACTTCAGGTGCGAAACCTCATGCTGGAGACGTCGGAGGAAACTCTTCGTCAGGAGTTCTCCCGCTTCAAGCCGGGCTGCGTGGAGAGAGTCAAGAAGCTCACCGACTACGCCTTCGTCCACTACCGCTCTCGCAGCGACGCCCTCACCGCGCTCAGCCTCATGAACGGAGCCCAGATCGACGGAGCCGCTGTGGAGGTGACGCTGGCCAAACCAGCGGGTGTCAAAGACGGAGGTGCAGCTGGCCGGAAGTGCGGCACCAGAGGTAGTCAGGGAGGAGGAGGAGGGAACGGAGGAAACGGGACATTTGGGCTGCACAAGAATGATGGAGGGATGATGGGAAGAGACCCAATGAGACTGGTGTCCCTGCCACTGACAAACCCCTTCTACAGTGGGAGTCGAGGTAAGTGGGGGAAAAAATAGAAATCTTTTATATGTTTGGGGTTTTTTTGCCTCTTATGTAGAAGTGAAAGGTCGCTGGTACGATTCCAACCAGAGGCACAAAGTCTCCGGCAGGAAAAATAAGAAAATAAAATTTAATTTGATAGTCTCAGGTTACCTTTTCTTTCAATTTCCAGCCTTTTTAATGAAGCCACTGGTGGGCTTTGCTTCTATAACCTGCATTTAATGTTGTAGTGACGTGAAAAAGACGGCCTTCTGCAGAGATCCACAGATTGGCATTATTAAAGGGTCTTGTGTCAATGACGTTTTCTCTCAAAGTGAAGTCCAAGGGTTAGGAGACAGAGGCAAGAGGCCAGGAGTTTTGAAATGCCCGGGGAAGATGAAGAAGCAGCTGTCAAAGTTTTGGCTCCCTTCAGTTATTTTTACTGAGGCGTCCAGTATTTGGAGCTGAGCCCCTCATGTACTCTTGTATTACTCGTGTGTAGGTCAAACACATGAGAGGCTAACTAAGGTAAAGTGAACATGGAGGGTGACTGCTGATTTCTTCTTTCCAATTTCTTCACCAGTCAGTGATAAATTTGAACTTTTTAAGGACTTTAAGTCCCAAATAAACACAGTGAAAACTCTACAGAAAGCTCTGCTTTAAACAAAATCAGATGTAAACTTTGGCAAATGGACTGTTTTTTTTAAAGAGTGTTTTTTTTTACTCTATGCAACATGCCTCATTCACACCAGCTTTCTATCTAACACTGTGAAATGACCGGACCCACACAGTGTACAGTTGTCATGGTTTCGGCTTTATTTTTGACCACAAGCGTCTTTTTATGTTTGGCACTGTCTTGTAGCCCGGAGCCAGCTCTCTCTGTGGCTTCCTCCGCTACACACAGCGCTCCCACCAGTCTCTTTCATCACTTTAAAAGGGCAGCGAGTCATCAGTGCCACCATTATCACCTGTCCCCTCTGACATCCCGGCACCACCCCATGAGCTCACTGCACCACCTCTCCACTGCAGCAGGCCAGAGACCACATCCCTCCTACACACTCACATTATTATAAACGCACCAGAGAGCAACTCGGGCTTCAGTTACTTTGGCATGCAGGCTGGATTAGTCTATGACCGGCTGTACCTCAACAGCCACTTTACCGTAGAAGTAGCATTATGCAGAAAATAGCAGATTTCACTGACAAAAATATGAAGTAATGTAAGGGAGAAGATTCGGCACATCTAAAAATGACAGCTTTTTATTCAGGTCACAGTCTGCTTCTCCTTTCTTTCAACTGCTGCCTTTAGTGGTCACAGCAGCGGACCGTCTACCTCCACCTCACCCTGTCTCTGTGGCCTTCGTCTTTTCCTCTTGCCTGGCAGCTCTGTCTCCACTATCTGCTCTTCACGTGTCCAAAACCATCTCAGCCTTGCCTTTTTAGCCTTTTTAATTTCTTCAAACTGCTGCCCTGTCCCTCTGATGTACTCATTGATTATCTCGTCCATGTTGGACACGCCCTATGACAATCCACTGTCTTTTTGTCAGTGCTACCTTCTGCAAACCACACATCACAGCAGCTCTCTCTAATATCTCGTAAACCACCCCTGACTGCAGTCTCGTCTTCCCCTCTCCTTCTTTGGATGGTTGTCTCCGGGGATTTAAACTAGTCCACCTTCACGTTCTCTGCTCGTTGCAGCTTCACTATTACGTGTCTCTCCCTCACATTAACAAACACATATTGTATTTGGACTTGGTTTCAGGACTAACTGGACTATTTTAATTTTACTGGAAAACCAGTAGGTTTTCTCTAAAGTCAAAATAACATTTACCTAAAAGTATTTTCTTTATATTTTTATTTAGTTTTAATTTTCACTAAAATTGAGTTTTTATTGTTATTTAAGTGAATTCTAATGTTTTATCACAACAACTTGTAATTGTTAGTTTAGTTTTACTTGTTATACTGTCGACTGATGATGATAAACCTGGGCCAGACTTTGTGATAGGAGCAGCAGAGTGGAGGATGAAGGAGAGGTTGCAGGTGGGGTGGGAGTGGAGACCACAACTGCATAATGAATCCAAAACATGCTAGAAAGTTCAACTTTAATCGAAAGCATTCATTAGCTGCAGCAGTTGTAGGGAGGAAAAAAAGAAGAATATTTGTTAAAACTTTTTAATGAGCAAAAACTAAAAACATATAAAGTCATCAGTTTAATGTATAATGGATTTTTTTCCTCTGTGAGGAGTCAAATCAGTCCCCCCTTTTCAAAGTTTAACCGGCTGCATAAAACTGTGAAGCTGGTTGTCAGACAGTTTTAAATATTTTCTGTGAAACATTGAACAACGTGGATGAATTTCCTGTCATTCTCAGTTCAAATTTAGATAGAACTGTGCAGCATAGATCTTCTCCTCATCTGTAGTTGATGTTTTATTTGTGAAATTGTTCATTTTCTGCATAATAACCACATCTCTCATCAGTTCTGATCGAATATCTCTCATAATAATCCAGCTGTAGATTAAAGTTTGGCTGAGTTTGTCACCAGTTTTAAACAGTTTTATGTTTCTCTTGTAGTCATTTGCTTCCTTGAGAATTAACCAAAGTACAGTGGAGCGAAAAAGTATTTATTCAGCCATCAACTTTGCAAGTTTTCCCACTTAAAAAGATGAGAGTGGCCTGTAATTTTCATCATAGGTATACCTCATCTATGAGAGACAAAATGAGGGGGAAAAAAGTCCAGAAAATCACATTGTCTGATTTTTAAAGAATTTATTTGCAAATTATGGTGGAAAATGAGTCAACAACAAATACTGGCTGATGTTGATTTTGAGTACCATAGAACTAAGGTGCCAGTGTCTATATTAGTGGGTCACTGCTTGCTACAAACATACAGAATCCAGTTTGGGGATGGCAGTAGAGTAGTTTTATAAAATAGGAGCTTGTGCTCCAACTACAGAGCCTCCTCAGGAAATAGGTGAGTCTTACCCTCAGATTTAGGGGGTAACATCAAATCTCTGCTGGCAGTGGAGGAGTGGACCTACTCTGAAGCTCGAGCATGTTTTCACTGCGTGTTGTCAGTAGGGATGGGTATCGTTTGGGTTTTATCCGATACCGGTGCCAAACCGGTACTTTTGAAACGGTGCCGGTGCTCAAACGGTGCTCAAACCGGTGCTTAAAGAATGGAGAACACAAAATTGGTCCAAAAACCTCTCATGTTCAGCTGTTTGTTTGTTTGTTTGTTTTTTTGTAAAAAGATAACAATGTTAGCCTTTTCTGCAGCTATAGGGGATTTATGGCATCACTCTAGGCTGGAAGCAGTGCTTAAACAATGGAAAAAACACAAACTTTGTCCAAAATCCTCTCATGTTTAGCTGTTTCCCTCTTTTTCTTTGGTCATTTTAGCCTTTTTAGCCTGGGTGAAGGGAGTATCTGCCATCAAACAAGAAGACAGCCGCATGTAGCTACGACGGTGTTTGCTAGTTCACCTTACATGCATTAATGTAACAACCTGGTTAGCCTACTCAACGTAAATTACACACAAACAACATTAAGCTACTCACGCAGAGAAGAACGGCTGCTGCTGCCATCATCATCCGTCCTCATTTCTGCTACACTGGCAGGGCTAGGGGCCAGGACTCTCCTCTTCGGGTTTTTGGGGGATGTTGCTAACTCCAGGTCCGATAACGGGCACCACACCCGCAGTAGATGTGCACGGTGTGAGGTCTCGCAGCAAGCTATCAAATACGGCGCATTTTTTGGCTTTTAAAAAAAAAACGCTATGCGTCGCCAGGTGTTTTATCAGATTTGAGGAGTTACCTCCTTTGGCAGTATCACAGTATCAGCTTAAAGCACTTGTTGCAGGCTGCTGAGTTTGCATCTTTTGCTGTGAAGTACAGCCAGACGTTTGACCACTTAGCCTTGGGCATTTTTAATATGTAGCTCTGCTCTAAAAGAACGTACGTACCTGGACCCGCCTACTATCCTCGGAAACGTAAAACGATTGGCTAGAATTCAAAGTGTATGACATCTCAGGAAAAAAAAGCACCAAAATGTGCGCTGCTTTTCGGTCTGGTTACTAGTCTTTATATCAGATACCGGTACCCATCCCTAGTGTTGACTCCACCAGAGTTGGCCCAACTTCAGTAGTACACCACAAAACCTTTAATTAATGGGTTGTCCAGCCACCACCTGTTCACATGAGATCATCATGGTAATGACCAAAACAATAACATCGCAGATACAAGCATCCTCCACACTGTCTGGTCTCAGCCTCAGGGTGAGAAGCTGGAGTTCCACGTGAGGTGGGGAAGGCCTCTGGTCAGAATCCTTCAGGAGGTTTTACCACAACTGAGAGTAAAACCTGGATTAGACCCAGAACTCTGTGTCTCACCTGACCTGGGAGCACATCAGGATCTCCCAGGATGAACTGGGAGTGGTGGTGGGGAAAGGGGTCTAAAATGGTCAGTTTACCCTCTTGTCAATGTGACCTCACTTCAGATAAGGAGAAGGAAATGGATGGATGTCCAGGTCTGCTTGTTCATACACAGCATGCGTTTTGACTTGCAGATAAATTCTCAAAATATGGCATTAACTATTTATTTCTAAAATAATTCCCATTTCTAACAGGAAATCATGTGTAGTGCCAAACAATCAATATCCCCTCCCCGGGAGAGTATAAAGTGCTTTCTGCTGTCAGAATAAACTCTTCTGGACCGCTTGCGGCTTTCTAATGAGCTGCACTTTGTTTTTATTTTTCCCTTTTTTGTAACACAGGGTCATTCTGTTTCTTCACTCTGCCAGGAAAATAAGCCTAGATTGTTCTTCCTGTACATATGAGCAGGTTTTGACTGTGTCTCATCCATTACAAACCACATTTATCAAGCCTCTCACATATATTGAGAAAGCCGCAATAATAATCTGGTGTCAGAGGTACGAGCTGATGTTCCCTCATGCTCGTGGCGATTTTCTGAAAATGAGAAAAGTTTGTGAGTTAACTCTGCTATAAATGGGCTGTGAAATATTTATGATGGGAAGATGTCAGAAAGAGACGAGGATATGGAGAGATGAAGTGGTTCTGAGAGAGAGAGAGAGAGAGGTTTCATTTGGGGAGGGTTCAGATCTTGTTCACTGTCCACATTCAGCCACACACAGTCTTTTCTCTCCATTTCAGGAAGGCGTCAAGTTGGTTTATTTCTGTAGAAGATTCAGATCAGATGAAGGCTCTAGATTAGACAAAAATAAAAATCTCCATCTTGTTATTGGGAAACTGGCAAAATGGTAGCTGTAGAGTGCATTAAGTCTGATGTAGAAGAAGAAGAAACACAACATCTACAGCGCTTTGCTGACTCAGAAGACTCGATGACATCATCATGTTAACTCATCGTCCAACCCAGCAGGAAGATGCTGCTGAAAGGGATTCAGAGTGATATAGAATGGGTCTATGCTTGCTGTCCCTCACAGCGACCTTCATGTTTCTGTAAAAGTAAAGTTTTTGTTAAAGGGGAGGTTGTCATATGTCCTCTTTATTGGGGAAAGAGTCGAAACTCCTCCGAACTCATCTCTCCAACAAAGCCTTCAACCTTTAGGGTTTGTTCATTTTTTATTTTCCATAAAGGGTCCTTATGCATATTTGACTTTGTGTCACTTAGAGCTTAGAGCCATGGGCTTTGATTCAGGTATTTGGATAGATGTAGCCACCATGACTGGTTTCTTAATGTTTCCAGGCCTCAACTGAAGTGTTTTGGCCATTTTGGAACAGGATTCTTACTTGGCACACAGATATCTGAAGCACTGACTTACTGGGCTGTTAGTGCAATTGACTTCACAGCTAATCATATTGTTTGACAGATAGTTGCTTTAAAGTGGTCCAGAAGGCACAAACACCGTCTACTGTTCGGGCACTTCATTTAGCTGAAGAACTCTGTTTTTGATATTTCTGAAGTCTATTGCGTTCACCACCTCAGCACTGACAAAGCTCACACTCTTAACTCATCTTTGTGTCAGATATAAATTGTCCATTCTCTACTTCAGAGATGTCAGCCTGGCCTCTTCAGTTTCTTTTCTTTGTTTTCCTCTTCTTTAAGATGGAAAAGAAGAAATAAAAATGGAAGTTTTTTTTAGAAATCACCGTCCTCAGATTCCGATGGCCTGACAAAGAAGAAAAACAGCTGCCACCGTTAAAAAAGAGCGACACAACCGCAGATACAGACATTATCACCGCGGACAGTGTCCTGCATTAGTGACCGGTGTCTGGAGGTCGGGCTGACCCGTGTCACCCATACTTACGATGATGGCTGCTGTGGCAGAAACTATGCTGTTTAATTTCCATTAATCGCAGCGCCTCGCTTCAGTTTCATTCAGATAATGATCCAAACGAGCTTCTCTTAAATCTGTCTCACCGCTTATCCCCATCCATCATTTTCTCCACTCGGCCTCCGGCTCACAATAAAATCTGCCGTCTCTCTGTACAGCCGTCCTCAATTTTACACCATCAGCCATCAAAGAGACATCTGAAATGTAACTATAACTTCTGCCATCACGACCCCCCCATCATCGCTGGGATTGATTTGCCCGAGGAGACATGTCTCACAGAATTCCCTCACATCGCCTCTAAAAAAAAAAAAAATCACATTGGTGTTTTTATAGACCTATGTGATTTTTTTTCTTTTTTTTTAAACATTGTTTTTTATTGTCCTCAGCCTTTATTATTGTTTGTGATCATTTATGCATCATTTATCTTCTACTTTTTTTTTAATTAACTTGTTTTTAATTTTATCATTTTATGTTTTTTTGTTACTCCTCAGCCTTTCTAAGGTGACAATTAAGTGCTGAAAGTGCCACAATATAGTGACTCTCGCCGTTTGTTGTGTCGAGTAGAGAGTTGTAAACATGTATGAGTGTCCGGAGTCATGGAGACCTGGCATTGTATGGTTCATTAAGAGGCTGCACAATGATCCTCATCTGATTGCTTCTGCTAGGCCATTCTGTCTGGCTTCAAACTGGTGATTTTTGCATAAAGCAGGTGTGCTGAATAAATCTGAATGAATAAAACTCCATGACTCATGGCAGCTGGTAAATTTAGAAATGTCTTAGTGTTATCCACTTAAGCCATCTTTTATTTCAAGGCTAAATGCCCCTTAAATTGCCTAAAACAAATGCTGAGGCGCTGCTAAGAGTTAAAAACAATCCAAATTCTGTTAGCGCCATGAAACGGGCACTAACAGATATGTATGAAATGTAAGTCAGCTAGTTAGTTTCCATCTAAAGATAATATAATATATTATGATTGAAGGATTTCTATTAAAAAACAGGCAAGTACACAGTAGAGCGCTACTACAACTTTTATAAGTTGGGCTAGTTAACATGCAGTATAATGAAGTGCTACTAGGTGGCTAGCTACAGAGCTATGGTCAATGTTGGGGAGTAACAGAATACATGTACGGGCATTATGTATTTACAAAATATGAGTAACTGTATTCCATTACAGTTTAAAAGGGTGATACTCAGAATACAGCGACTTTGTTGAAATAAATGGATTACACAGTGGTATTTTCCTGTTTTATATGTTAGGCTGTGCCCTCTCTATTTTTGGTAATTCCACGCTGGTGGAAACGCAAACAAAACACACATTAAGGGGCTCTAATGTCTGTGTCTCAATCTCACGGCCAATGTCACCTCTACTTGCAGCCCACATAATGACGTGAAGTAATATTTTTTTAAAATGATTATTTAAATAATAATTTAATATGAAGGCAATAGCAGAGTGTTACAGGCATAGCCCTAAAGAATGTAGCCTCATGGGCAGTGTAGTCCGTGCTGCAGGGAGAATGGACTGCCATACCCATTATGTGTCTGTGAGCGAGGGAGGGAGAAAAAGGAGAGTGGAAAAGTACGAGCTGTCACCGAGCAGAAACGGGAGCTGGAAGCATGTAAATATAATGATAACCACTGGAGCCTTACCTAATGTCAACCTACTGTTACTCATTTATAATAAGATTTAAAAATCTAGTTGGTATTGGTATGGAGAGTAACCTTCAGTAATAGTAATAAGTCACACAGCAATAGTACATTCATGTAGTTGTAAAAAGCATGATAATATATTAAGTAATCCAAAGTATTCAGAATACATTACTCTCATTGAGTCAACCAAGAGAACGTCCACAACACGAGGTTGATCATGAATATGTTGCTGCTGGGCGATATGACCCAAAACTCATATCTCGATATTCTTCAGCTGGATGGCGATATAAGATATATATCTCGATATTTTTGTTAAAGCCATAAGTTAAGAAGTTAAGGCGTTAACGTCATTTTAACGAGATTAACGCTGACAGCACTAAAATAGTCATCTCCAAATGTTTTCAGCTCCTCTTTGATAGCTCCATGTCCATCTTGTCGTTACCTGCAGGTGAAGCGATGGGGGAGGGGGAGTTGTTCAGTGAAGGTGCGAGGTTAGGCAGAGTAACGCAGCGTAGAGACAAAAGTGGACGAAAGAGAGATGCTATATCGATATAAACGATATTGTCACATCTCATATAAAAATATATTGATATGTTTTAAAAACTCCATATATCGCCCAGTCCTAGCTGTGTAGTTTGGATTACTCGCTATGGAAAAGTCCCGATAGAAGTTTAATGTTCACACTCAAACCTGAGTGTGACCCGAGAGTGATTCTTTTCTGAAATGCTAACTGTGTTCAGTGTTTTTAAAACCTTTAAGACGTGCTGCACACAAACAGAGCTAATGGAAAACTTCAGAGGGCAAGAAGGATGGTCAGATGACTTCTGGGGACTCATCAAAGCACTGCTGCACATTAAAAAGACTAAAGCCTTGGCACTTAACAGGGGGATTACGCAACAACTTGAAAATAATTAGTTTCATAAATTAAACCAAAACAATACGATGTACATGAGCTCAGTTTGTTGGAGCCTCTTTAAGTGAGGCTGCAAGATGAGGTGCACCGACACAGACGTGCAGATGAAAACCCAAAGGACTGCTGAGCAACCTCTTTTCATTTATTGCCACATTTTTCCCTCTCAGACCAGTTTCAAACGTTGCATAATTGAAAAAAAAACCTGCTGATAGAAACCAATTAAAGTTATTTCTGGGTTTTGATTTGTCGCCCGATAAACTGAGAGTCAGTGAGGGAGTAATTGAGTGAAAAGTTGGGGAAGATGGATCAGAGCTGAGTCAGTCACACTTTATGATCGCTGCTTTAGTGATGAGATGAGCCTGGTTGTTACTGTGCTGCAGTCAAAAGTATTAAACTCAGTGAACCGCGAGAAGAACTGGGGGGCAGGAATGATGCTCATCTAGCGCCATCACACCACCCTTTATTCACCAAGAATGCTCTCCAGTGGTGACTCCTACCTAAAATAGGCTTTTTCTGATGGTTGCCATGGGTTCCCAACTATTCTATATCCCAGTGAGTAAATCCTAAACAAAGAAGAAATTCACCATAAGTACGTTTCCTCGCTTGACCTCACTGCCAGTGGTTCAGAGTTGACTCGCCCATAACAAACACTTTGTCGTGAATATATAAGTAACAAATGTTACGCACGAAAAACAAACCAGTAAACATTAAATTTATGAAATTCATCTTATTCACATTCACAAAAACATTTCCTGCTCAAAAACCGAAAAAGAAGCAAAGGTTTTTTTTAATTCCACCCCGATTTAACTCATCAAATATATCTGTTTTGGTTATACACTATAAATAAATAATAATAATTATACACATTCCCTTGTTATATTAGTCTATACATCTTTTTGTTTACGTCCATAATTATTAATTATCCATAATTATTAACTCAAAAACTATTGCAACAATACTCCCCCTGCCAGGAGGGGAAGTGAACACCATAACTTGAGACTAAGTGACGCAGGATTCTGAAAATCACAGACAAGTTCAAGTCTCAATGACCTTGACTTTGACTTCAAGCTCACTGAGACTGGAAATCAACTAGGATTTTCAAATTCATGCCATAAGTGCACGGGCTGCCTCCAGTATTTTAAATGTCATCATATCGAGTTATCCATATTTAATGTGCAGTACAACCATTGTATCCCCTATGGTTTTGATATATGGACGAGACAGGGTATTAAATATTTAAAATACATTTTGACAATCAGAACCTGAAGTGGATAAGTGGAAGAGAAGAGACTGCTCGATGTGTTACCCCGTTTCATTCATGTGGTGCTTTATAAACTAAAGGTTTTTTAATCAAATTTTTAAAACTGATATATATTTGTAAATCTTTTCAAATTGTCCTCGTGACTATTCCACAAATAAATTACTATAGTACACCTATGCCCACCTTTAGACACACCCCTGCATGTCGGTATCACTCGTCTTTTTAGCACTAAAGGGTACACAGGGCTGCCGTTGTGGAGACTTCAGAGACATTTTATTTGTCTCCACCTGACTTCACTGCCTCTTTGAGAGGCTGTGAAATCAGCAGGATCATCTTTTCTGCTGTGGTGTTTTCAGTGGGCTTTTTGAGAAAAGTAGGATCCATTTAAGCTGAATCTTTTAAGGCCTTTTATGCACACATGCTCCTACATGGGTTTATACTCCGTTAAATTGATTTTCAAGTCACAAATGTGAGTGAAACACTTACGCTGTCCAGCATAAACGGCACAATTTTTCCGCTGTGTTGTCCGCTCCACAAGAGTGTTTATATAACATAAAACTACTAGCAGCAGGAAAAAGTTTCATGTAAAGGTCAATGTAGTATTTTGGGTTCACAGGTTAAGTTACAACTGGCTTTACTGGTGTATATAAATTAAAGAGACGAATTGCAAATTCTTATTCATTGTGATGTTGTTCTTATACTCTGTGAGGTCTTAAAGAAGTCGTATGTACCTTGAGCTGAAGGAAGCACCCGTCTAACTTAATGCTGCTCCCCTGTATATGTGTTTGTACCGTCAGATGACCTGGAGCGCTGCATGTACCCCCTGCTGCCCGGCACCCCCCTCACTGGCACCAGCCTGCTGTCGCTCAAGCAGAGTCAGATCACCTCGGCCGTCAGCCTGCTCGACTTTTACTGCTGCAAAAACTGCTGGTTGCCCCCAGAATACTACCTGTACTCCACACCAGGGCAGGATGGAAAGCTACTGTTACTGTACAAGGTTTCAGACTGACTAGATGTTAACACATAAACATGCATGCAGTTAAACATATCTGAGAGGTGTCTGAATTTATGCACATCCATTGTCCTTATATATGTGCAGGATCCAGTTAATGACATTTAGAGTTGCTGCACTGACATTTTTACAGTGTATTGGATCATTAGCACCTCTTCATGTGCTGTGTAGCTAAGTGTTAGCTAGCTCTCTATCCACGCTAATTGTAGCTGTCTTTAAAAAAAGTAGTGTTAGTCATACTTCTTAACTTGTGCGATTACACAATAGACTTATGGCTAAAATCAATACTGTTTGCTATTATCTATGAAATATTGTTGTGGCTCATGCTATCCAACTAGCATTTTCATTTGGATGCCATTTTGCTAGGTTAGGAAGCTAACTCCTAGCTGTAACTTGACTATGCTCAATGAATCAAGTGACTCCTGATTTGTGACATTATCTGAAAAACGTCAGCTAAATTACGAGATCAGCCTTGGAAGTTTGGAGGAAATGGCAAATCACAGACTAGATTTTTGAATAATGTTAGCTTGCTTAAGGTTAGCTCAGGATTGACCCTAAAAGCTAAACATTTCACTCCATAAATCAGTTTTCCTGTTGTTGTTGACACTAGTTTTCCGTCATAGCTCAAATGGGCTTGATTACATAGGTGACTGATTTTTTTCTGGCTAATATTAGCTAACGTTAACATACCTGTTAACATGAACAAAATAAAAAATAACATACCTGTACCACATGTAGCACCTAGGGGGCTAAGCTTGTGGATTGGGTGCAGATGAGTGTGATTTGTGGCAGAAGGACAACAGCAAGAGTAAAAGGAAAGGTTTGAGGATGTCAGCTCGGACAAAAAGACAGGAAGTCGAGCTGAAGATGCTAAGGACACGATGAAAAGATTACAAAATGAGGACATCAGAGGAACAACTCATGCTGAGTGGTTTGGAGGCAAAGTTAGAGAGGCAAGGCTGAGATGGTTTTTAAATTAAAGTGCAAAATTTTTATATACAACAGTAATAAAAATAAAAAGGAGATTGTGCACGAGAGCACTGCAGACTGCATTAATGCATAAACATGTACTCCATAAATCTCCATAAACAGCTGCGAGAAGGTGTAATACAGAAATATGTGTGTGTCTGTAACCATGCATAACATTAATGACGCAACCACAAATATAAACACAGCTTGACCGTACTGAATTATTTATAGCTTCTATATATTCCATACATGTGATTCTGCTGCAGGCACAAGGACCGATTATTTTACAGCCTGGTGGGACAGGGTTGTGCTGCGGGCTGCAAAGTCCACAGCAGTAAATTATGTACGTCACAAAGCTGAAATGCAACACAATTATGTACAAAGACGAGAAATATTTCTATGTTACTCAGTTTAAACATTTAAAAACATGACTTTAAAAGTACAAATAAATTGATATTCAGTGAATTTTTGCTTATTACGTGTTCTTGTTTCAGTGAAGTCTTACATATCATGATCTCTAACATTATCCCGTTATAACATCCAGATTCTTCCTGTGTTATCAGCATATGAACATAAAAAAATAACGTTTATATTCTGTAGTGTGTGTAAAATTCAGCAGTTCCATTTAAAGCTGTTTTTTAAAAAAAATTTATATAAACTGTTTCACAAGATGTTAAAGTTACAGAAACAGTCATAAAACCAGCCAGCAGCTCGCCTGTTTTTCTTTTGTTTCCCAGCAATGCAGTTTTGACTGTAGCTTACCCCATTAATTACCTCCCCGGTCTTTGTGTGTCTTCATTTCAGTGAAACGATTGTTTGTTTCTACATTAACCAAACACTATGTGTGTGTGCGTGTGTGTACGTACATGTAGGTGGTGATACAATCCACACGAAGGACGTACATCCCTGACAAGCTGTGTGCTCTGCTGGATGATGCCAAGGAGCTTGCTGCTCAGACCACCCTGTGGAACCTGGGTACTCCTCAACACACACACACACACACACACACACACACACACACACACACACACACACACTGTAAACAGTTTTCATGTGAATAAATGAGTAGCTTGTGCCAGAGCCACACACTGCCCAGCCTCCCTGGTGTATGCCAGGGTGCTGGAGAGCAGAGAGTGTTGAGTTGAACCTCAGACCAGGACTTGGACACGGATTAGGACCGTGTTGTAACTGAGGGATGTTCTGAGAGTATTGGGTCTGTTATTTGGGGCTCTTCAGCCCCACTCTTGGTTTGCATTTCTTCCAGTAAGTCAGACTCATTTGGAGAGTGCGGTGGACGTCACCAGGGTTCGTCTTTGGTAACAGTTCACAACTTTAATTGGACAGTAACAAATTGTAGGAGAATATTTCAAAGAAATTGTTAATAACGATGTTTCTGATGATATAGATAAAAGAACTGAACGGTGTTTTAATCGATGCTTGCAGCTTGGCAGGCAGCAAATAGAAGTTAAGAAGTATCGTAGGTAGTGTTTTCTCTGGAAACTAAATAAAAGTGTAAAAAAGCCTGTTAGCTAGGATGAAGTTAGGTCAATCTTTTTAACCAGCTGCTGAAAGTCCCACCATGTAACAACATCAGTGGTTTCCGTCCCTACTCTTCCTATCATGTGGAGCGCAGTTAGCCAGTCGTTTGTTTACATTTAGGTCGCACATGACCAGCTGCTAGCATCTTCTCCTTCGTAGCCTGGATGTACTCAACAGTGAAACTGCTTGTTTTCTTGCATAATTTGGAAACTGTCCTTTGTTGGAAGTAACTCGCCTTTTAGCTACAAAATCGACATCAGCTGACGTGCATCGCTTGCAGATCTCTGACATGATATCATCTCGATATTAACTCGTTTAGAATGTAACTGCATAGCAGACGAT
Source organism: Haplochromis burtoni (assembly GCF_018398535.1). Classification (NCBI taxonomy): domain Eukaryota; kingdom Metazoa; phylum Chordata; class Actinopteri; order Cichliformes; family Cichlidae; genus Haplochromis; species Haplochromis burtoni. The sequence continues at coordinate 106,575 of NW_024583089.1, read as the reverse complement.
ATAACACAGCCCTAATGTAGAGATTTTCTAGGTGCAGCCAAACAAGCAAGCAGACACTCTGCTTTGGTTTTGTCGGGGTTACATCTCCTCTTGGTCTTCAACGACCTCCAGCATTGGAGCGGCGTGTAAATGACAGAAAACAAGGAAAGAAAGTTGAGGTTTCCGGTAAAACTTTCCAAGGTCCACACACAGGAGGACACCGTCACGCCTTTCTGTGATGAGTTTGGATCTGTGTGGGTTTTGTCCAGGTACTTTGGCTTCCTCCCACATGGCTTCCACCGGAGACATGTAGTTAGTGGGGTTAAGTTAACTTGTGATCAACTCAAGTGGTAGCTGGGATAGACTTCAGCCGCCCCCCTGCCAACTTCCTCTAACCTCTTTAGAAAATAAGAAAAGTAAAGACAGGAAAGGTCTAAAATACTTAGCCTGGGTCAGTGGACAGGCTGCTGTAAAGTCAGAACATGTGTAGTTTAAAAAAAGAGCAACAGTTTCAGATTTGCACTTCTGTCTTTAAAAAGAAAACAAAGTCTTCACTCGAGCAGACACGTCACCAACTATCAAATTAAAGGCAGATTGTGTGTCTTCCAACAGCATCTCAGATGGGAGGATTCATGAGTCACACTGATGTAAAGGATCTCAAAAGAAGGCTCTCTCACTTTAATGGCTGTTTTAATGAGGTTATAATAATAAGAGTTCTCTCCATCATCAGTATTCATACAGCAGGACTCCTTTCAGCAGCAGTCTGCTTTTTGCAGTCTCTCATTTGTTTCCATTCATGTTGTTGTCCAGGGTTCCTGCAGGGAATTAAAGTCTGACATTAAAATAAAGGAAAACACATTTCCTGTAAATGTGCTTTAGGAAAACGCATTTGAAGATAGAGTGTTTAAAAATAAAAAAAGATGCTTCATTGTTGTCGCCTTTTTCATCCTGCACCCTTCATTTTAGGGTGTAGTAACGTGGATCAGCACAGCAGGGGGTGTAACACTCACACTGAGCAAAAAGAGAAAGTCAAGTGTGCTCCAACCTTTTTAGCTTACAACAATAATGGATGTAGTCTTTATTGATAAATAAATATTAAATTGATGAGAAATTCCAACATTGTTCCTGCACTGTTTAAACAACTCTCAGTCACTTTAAGGCTTTTCTAACGTGTTAAATAAAAAAGAAAACCCCAAAATGCATTCTAGCATCTCGATCCATATTTCACTGCGTATGTTCTGTAATTATGCTTATTAAAAACAAGTCCTTAAAGATTTCATTGTCTTTATCAAAGTGGAAGCTAACAAATCGCACCATTAAAACATTAAAAATGAAAAACGGACATGGGCCTAAATAAAAAAGACAAAACAAAAACCACCAAATTCAGCTTTTAAAATGAAGTAATAGCAGTTTTTGAGTCATGTTCTTATTTAATTGGTGTTTTTTCAGTTGTGTTTATATCCAGAGTATTTAAACTGTTAGTACTAATGTACCTACAGTGAAACAAGCATTTTGAGCGTAGCCACTGATTGGCTCACGGTTCAGGACCCTGCAGGGGCCACTCTGGCGGGCAGTGATTTTTGGGTCACCTAAAAGCTGAAGGAAGGCAAAAAGAAACGTGGTTGTTTCCCCTGAGAGGAAAAAGCTGCTTGGCAGTCGTGCTGCGTCGCTGCAGCTGTCGGAGGCTGAACTCTCTCCACCTGCATCTCCCTGGGAGCCAATCGCAGCGCTGCCTGTCTGAGCCAGCGTCTCCTGAACCCTGAACACTGCAGCTTTGAGAGGATCTGTTCAAAGTGAGATATTTCAAATCAACACCAGCTGCAGGCTGCGGGGAATAAAACTTATCAGCTCTGTTAGTGAAGAACTTTTTATAGGTGTTTTTAACAGCTAAAAAAACCAAGTCTACAAGTGTTTTATAGATATATTTGAACAGAAGTGAAGAAAAATCATGTGAATAGCGAAACTTGAAGGGCCCGTGAAAACCGTTTGTAGCTTTGCATGATTTTAAGTTCAAAATACGCCTTCTTTGTGTAATACTGGGCCTCTTCTCACTTTAATGCCACCTCGGTTGACATTAAACCTGGAAACCTGTTAGGGGGACACCACCCCTCTGTATTTTATTCAGCCAGAGGCACCCATCCATCCTTGGTGATTAGCTAGATAACAGAAGCAGTGGTCTAAGCAAGTTAAACCCAGACCTCCCTCTCACTAGCTACCTTTTCTCAGCAACTGACTTGGGAACCTGATGCAATCTTAAGCCAGCTGAGAGACATGATTCCTTTGTCTTGGGTCTCCTTCTGGGAGGACATGCCTGGGACGTCTCATCAAATGCCCAAAATAACCTCAGCTGGCTCCTTTTTGTAAGCTAAAGAGTAGCAGCTCTACTCTGAGCTCGAACCTGCCTCAAAGTCTGAGCCTTGCCACCCTTTGAATGAAGCTCGTGTCTGCTGCTTGTCTCTACCTTCACGTTGTTTTTAGTCTCCACCAGAGCTAGTGGGCTTAGGTGAGGGTAGGAATGTGGATCGACCGGTAAATCGACACCTTTCCCTTCATACTCAGCTCAGGCACAGACTAGATACCTCAAACTCCTGAGGCACCACAGGACATCCAGAGGAACGCAGCCTACTCCCATGGCCAAGCTCCCACACACCCTGAAATACCTTTGAGAGGACAAGGAGCTCACCACGAACAGGACAAAAACCACAGTCTTCCTCCTGAATTCAAGGCCGGAAACACCCATGACCTCATTTTCTTTTCATACCGCTGCTCTCAGGTGAAGTGATTACTAGTTGAGGATAGTACGAAAATATAATAGAGCTCGAGTTTCTCTCTGAATGTGTCTCTTGTGGTTGGAGCTTAAAAGCAGCTTTAACTCGAAGACGTCTGGACATGAGTGTGAGGATGAGGAGAAGAAGAAGAGGTGATTTTTAAAGCACCAAGAGGCTGAAATACGATTCAGGTGTTTTTCTTAATTGACTTCAGGAAGCAGGTTTGTGTCCCGGTGGTTTGACGCTCGGACCAGCACAGAACCCTGACACAATTAAGTGTTTTCTTTTTGCCTTTTGAAAACAAGATGTTGTTTTTAAAAAGCGTAGAGCAAAGCTGGGAGTGCCCCGGCGACTGGACGCTTTTAATCAGCCTTATTTGCACCGAATCCATTTTTTAACAGTTTCGCTGCTCCACGGGGAGCCTGAGATCTCTGCACATCCTCAGTCTCTTCCCCTTTCTCTCTGGCTTCCTTCATCTCTCTTCAGGCACTCCAGGTCACAGTATATAAATATATACACTGCTTAGACGCTTAAATCTTGCATACATTGGTGCTACTTGAAGATGAGAAGAAAAACCAAAGTCAGGCCATTACTGACTCACTGCTAAACTGGGCGTGCTGCATGATGTTGGAGGCAGGATGCCATGGCTCACATCTGTCACATGCGCCCAGTATAAACCTGCTCTCCTCTGTGAAGATAACGGGGCACCAATAGTCCTGGTGATCTCTGGGTAGAGTCAGATAAACAGTGAGGTCCCACTAAGAGCAGGAGTGGCAGACATCAGGCTGAAAGAAAAGGGAATTTCACTGATCTGGTCCATCTTATGTCAACGTGGGCTGGATGTGGCACATGATGTTTAAATGAGGATATTGGACCCTCATGGAGCCAGATTAAATCGGAGACATGCGTGAGTAGCCCACTGTTGTAGAGTTCTGGCCCTGTTCCATCCAGCTCCAGTAACAGACACAGTAACACAAAGTAATGAAAAATCAGTCAAGAGGGATAAAGACAGAGCAGTGATCTGTGGCCATCACATCCTAAACCATTCTCTCGTTTGCAGTGCATTCTTACTTTTATTTACACCAAAGCAGGTTTAATATTCATTCACAAAAGTGTCTGCTTCCTGACTGAACAGACTGAAGTTTAACTGCTTGTGTTTTTCTGTTTGTCTTATTATTATATATAATAATGGATGCAGCAATAAAAACACAACTATCCATGTTACGTAGATATCTCAAAGTCTCAGTATGTACACACAAAATGTAGTTTAATTTCATTGTAATAACCTTTCTTTTGTTATGTGTGACAAGGTAAAAAAAAAACTGCTGCTGTAACATTCATTGACTCTGTGTGCTATGCATGTGAGACCAAACTAAACTCCCCAACATCAACAAATACAACTGACTATTCTAAAACGCCATAAAGCAGCGAGGATATGAAAGTTCGTTGTGTAAAAAAAGAGTGGTTTTCAAACTTTTTCTGCCCTAAGCCTGTCTGTATTCATACCTGAAGAAAATAGCAGCTCTTTGTCTGGGCTCTAAAGTTAATTTGAATTCCTTTTTTCCCTGCCAACAATTATTAAAACAAGATAATTGAGAAAAAATAATATTCTGCTTTTGCCTTTCAGCACATACCTTTTCTTTACCTTTGCCCCTTCATAAAAGTCCACATTGATTCCCCTCTGGGCTTTGGCATGTTTAATTCATTTCTTTTTCATTTACTTCTGCAGTTAAAATAACATTGAAGTTCAAAAATATCAACTTAATTGAAAAAAAGATTTTTTTCCTTTTCCTGTTCTTTTTTAAAGTTTGAACAAACAGTGTATTTATTATCTCTCTGCTCTTGCTCTTGACGAAGGCGGTTGCACTTTTCTCCTCTCCTCCTCTCCCTTAGCTTCCCTGCTTAGCCTCTTATGTCCTTGTCTAGTCTCGTGTTTTTTGTATTACTTTTCCCTGGAACAGTCTCTCACAGTCTGTTCTCTAAAACCTGGTCTCTGAATGCAATTGACACCCCTTTCTCAACGAGAAGTCTGGGCTCGGGTGGGCCTGACTGCTGAAGATATCTACCTATTCGGAACCATGGTAACAGGGTTCTGGCTGATCGGAGCTGGCTTGGCCCTGACTTATCGAAGAATTAAGAAAGCGGAACCGACTGTTCAAACCCTCACAAGGCTGCCCGCTGGGATTGAAACGATGGGAGAGGCGTGAGTTTCTCAAAATGGGCTCATTGAGTGCAGCACGAATAAGATCTTGGAGAGGCTACGGCTGCTGTGAATAAATGGATTGGATTTATATAGCGCTTTTCAAGGCACCCAAAGCGCTTTACAATACCACTATTCATTCACTCTCACATTCATACTCAGAATACTCAGAATAAGATCTCTGACTGCAGACTGGATACATCTCGGAAGGGCTAGCCCGGAATAACATCTCTGTGGGTAAATTGGATCACACCTCGGGGAGGCACACTGCTGTGAGTTCTCAGAATCGGCTCCTTGAGCACAAGAAATGACAACATCACAGAACGCAAGTATGGCGAAGCTCACGGCTCTCCAACGGGAGATTGAGAGACCAGTGTTGGACTGTAGAACTGCTTTGAAATTCATATGAGCTGTTCGCACTAAAGTAAAAACCACCATCACTTCATGCGGATACCCCCTTTGCCGCCAGCTGCAGTGTCAAGGCTGGAGTTGAACAACACCCTGATAACGACTGTGTTTAGTCTGTCCCCCCCATTCCATGCAAGGCCACCTGGGTTGGCTGGAAGACTGTTTACTTAGCCTGGCAGGGCGAAAGACACTGTCTCAGCTGAACGTCTCAGCTGAACTCTGGACACGCGCACACACATACATATACACTGATATGCACACACTCATTCCCCCTCCCTTTCCAAACGCCTTCGACGCTTATTCCCTTCCGATGCTGACAGCGGATTAAGGAGACCAGCGCACAGACTGCAGGCCCGGATGTACTGTCTACACTGGCTGTCTCTCACCCTTTACCCACCCCTGTTGCTTGTCATGTGTTTCTTTGGTGTATTAAGTTTTTTTTATGTGCTATGTGCAGAGGTGTTTTTTTCTGTTCTCAAACTGATCTCCCTGTTGGAGCTCAGTCTGGGGGGAGTTATTTGTTTCTCCTTATCTTTCCTCATGTGGTGCATTTTCCATTGTTATACCTCTCTGACCTGTCTTCCCCATGTGATGTTTTGTGTAATGTATGTATGGTCGGAGGGTAAGATGGCGCCGCCATTGCGTGCAATAGGTCGGCAGCCTTATGAAATTTCCCTTGTGGGACTAATAAAGGTATATCAAATCAAAATCAAATCAAACTATGATGAGTCACGTCAAATATTTGTAGATTACAAATATTTGACATTTGACGGCATTATTTTGGTCAACAGTGAGATTCACTGTTGACCAAAATAATGCCGACTATCATTCATACCAGACTTGAGCAGCAGGTGGAGGCACTCCTGAGCATCACACCTACAATTCTCTTGCTTTGCAATGAACACTACTGGCAACTTTCTTCCATTGTATGATGCTGTCTCACACTAAACTGTTCAGTTCAATTTTATACAGTAAGACAAAGAAAATGGAAAAAAAAAAAACCAACAATCATATAACCCCCTATGAGCAAGCACCATGGCGACAGTGTGAAGGAAAAACTCCATCAAGAGACAGATATTAATAACAGATATGATTCAATGCAGAGAGGTCTATTAACACATAGTGAGTGAGAAAGGTGACTGGAAAGGAAAAACTCAATGCATCATGGGAATCCCCTGGCAGCCTACGTCTATTGCAGCATAACTAAGGGAGGATTCAGGGTCACCTGGTCCAGCCCTAACTATATGCTTTAGCAAAAAGGAAAGTTTTAAGCCTAATCTTAAAAGTAGAGATAGTGTCTGTCTCCCGAATCCAAACTGGAAGCTGGTTCCACAGAAGAGGGGCCTGAAAACTGAAGGCTCTGCCTCCCATTCTACTTTTAAATACTCTAGGAACAACAAGTAGGCCTGCAGAGTGAGAGCGAAGTGCTCTAATAGGGTGATATGGTACTACAAGGTCATTAAGATAAGATGGGGCCTGATTATTTAAGACCTTGTATGTGAGGAGCAGGATTTTGAATTCAATTCTGGATTTAACAGGAAGCCAATGCAGGAGAAATATGCTCTCTCTTTCTAGTCCCTGTCAGGACTCTTGTTGCAGCATTTTGGATCAGCTGAAGGCTCTACAGGGAGTTTTTGGGAGGACTTACCTGTCACCAGCTGCCAGTGCTTAACTAACCTTAATTGATTGTGTAATGTGATCTTAGTGTTTCCTGCCGGCCTGTGATTATGTGCTGGCTTCAGACTGGAAATGGCTCAGCTCATACCCTTTAATGACAGCTAATCATTTGATGAGAGTGGGCGAGGAGAGCAGATAATCTCCTTGCATTGCTTTCAATGGACTCACTTAGAACAAGACTAGAGTGCATGAAGGCCTGCAACAGGTAGGATGGGCTTCAAACCCACCCACCCCCCTGTGGGGCTGTACGGAAGGACCTAATAACCGTAGGTTATAAGATGCACGTAGATGCATCTTTGCACCTTTCACTTTTTTATCTTTTTGCCTCATTGGGTGCAAAGCAGGAACCAGGCAAATGCAGTGACCAACCTTTGAGAACTACAGATACAGTAATAAAAACTAGAGTGAAACAATATACAAGTATGGAAGTGTGTATCTTGTGATGACTTTAAGACCTTTATCGTTAATTATGTGTCTTATTGCTGGAGCATATATATCTTCAATTGGTGGCTTTTATTCAACCTGAGTGTTTTGAGAAGTGCTTTACAAATAATGTTTTCCCCCCGTCTTGTCTTTGCTCCTCCAGACTTGTCTTTTCTGAGCGGAGCATCCTGCGACTCTCCCAGCAGCAACTCTCCTCCTCTCGCCATTTCCCCACCTGCTGCCACTGTCACCACTCCAGGTGTCCTGACCTGCGCCAGCCGGGCCTTCGCCTCCTGCCTCCCTCCACCTCCTCCACCACCTCAGTCCCCATACCCCCTCTCCACCCTGTCTTCTCTCTCATCGCTCAGCCCTGCCGCCTCTCACACTCAGAGACTCTACATCAGCCCGCAGTCGCCGTTCTACTGATGGTGAGACTCTGCAGTGAGGAGGGATTTAAACTGTGCTTAATCAAACGTTCTTCAAAGTCTGCCTCGTCGAGGAGATACATACTGTCTCTGAAGACTTTTTGTGTCCTACTAATATAAGAAAGGTTTCCAAGGAGACAGAGTAAAGGCGATTTGATTTTATGCCCTAATTCAGTATAACTAGCTTTATGTGACATTATTTGGGGTTTATTTATTTATTTTTGCACTTAAGAGCATGTTATCTTATGTTTTTTGTCTTTTTTCTTTATGCCCTCCAGTCATTTTCTGCCAGAGGCGCTGCCTCGCCTGAAGGTCAGAAGTTAGAGGAAGATCTACTGAAGGAAAAGTGCGAGGAAGAAAAGGCAGGCTGTATTTCTTACAATTACGCTGCACATGGTGTAATTGTATTGTTAATGTGCTTTTTTAAATTAGAGCCTCTGTTATGTTAACTTTTGTCCTCCTGTTATGTGGCGAAGGAGGGGGCAGAGTCACTGTTTTATCATCCTCTTCTTCTTCTAGAGGAATTTTTGTAGCTGCTGACTTCCTTCACAATCTGACTCTAAATATGAAGCTCCAAAACAAAAGACCATTTTTGTCTTTTCTTATTTTGTGTGAGCTGCTTTGCATCCAGGCTGATTTTAAGCACGAGGAAGAAGGAGGCTCTGCAACAACTTTTGTTGTTGGGCTTTTAGTCTCATTTAAACTGCATTCAGCACAAACAGAGGCACAGTTAGTTTCTCATGGTTTTGTTTCACATTCTAGTTGTTTAGTGTTCATAAAGAAAAGTTCATTTATCAGTAATTTCAAAAAAACAACAATGGGGCGGGGGTCCTTTTAAAACGTTGATCTATCCAAAAGCAGCCGCCTGAGTAAATATCCCCTAATATTTATTATATTGGCTTTACAATTGGAGCTTGCATTTAATTCTTATTTTTTTTAAACTTACAACTAAAAAAGCAGAAGAAATCATAAAATCAGCATTTTTATTTATATTCACAAAATAATTAGTAGTTGCATGCCTTAGTGATAATATTGATGGTACTTCTTTATTTTTGGAGACTTTCATTGTCATAACATTTTAGACCTTTAATGAATGGGGGTCCTTAGTTAATGGCGAAAAAGTAGAATGTTTAATAAAAATCAATAACTCAGTATTTCTTTTTTAGTATTTTATGTTTTAGAGTTTCTCTTTATGGGACCCAAAATTCACTTGTTATTGGTAATTACTTCATTTTTAGGCAAGTTTTCAATTAAAACTAGTAGTAGTAGTAGTTACTGCCAAAATAATCAGCAGATTGATCAGTTTAAAAGTACAATTATTAATGGTAGGACTACAGATAAATGCTGTTTATTTTGTTTTGTTCTTTCTTTTGGAGACACTTTGAAATTCCAAATAAAATTTTCTAGAAATTTTATAAATGTTTAAAGGTGATCCGTTTTACAGAAAGTTGTTACAAAATTACAGATTTTGCATAAATATTTGGGAGATGAGGGCGTGCTGTATGTTTTTTTCTTCTTGCAGTTTTACACTTTTAAAGCAAGCAGAATTTATAAATACTTTTCTGCTGTGCAATGGGGGAGTTTGAAGTTGAGAGGAGAGAGTTGTACACGGTTCCTTAATAAATGAATTCAAACGCACTGAAAGTTGTGCTTGAAGGTTTGAAATTGATCGTTTTTAAGATCAAAGTAACAGCGGAGTGTCTTTAAGTTCATGTTTTTTCTCTCTTTCTTTATTAGTTTGACTGATGCATGTTGCTTGGACTTTAAATGTTTTATATGTATTTACAGGGACTGTGTTTGCATAGTTTTACTTCATGTTCATTCCCTTGTTTCATACAAAGTTCCTGCAACATATTGCTCTGCTCGACTTTGTTGATTTTTAGGAGAAAAGGTTTAATTTGTGTTTAAAACCAGACAGAAGATTTTGTTTGTGACAGAGAATCTGAATATTTTTAATGCATGTCAGAATATTCGTCCCAGTTTTTGTTTTAGTGAAATCCAAACCAGACAGCAGACTGAAATCTCTTCAGTCGTGAATAAGAAAAGCAGAAACAATAGTGATAGTAAGTCCAATCAAAAATCACGATAGTGTGTAAAAGAATAAATCTTAGTTGCTCCCAATGTGACCGTATTTATTAAAAACAGATATGAAGTATTTCACAGCACTCAAAAACAAAAAGTAATGAAGGGTTTGCTTAAAAACTTGCCACACAGTTAAATTTCAAGAACATGAAGATAAAGAGTTTTGTGTATTCATGTGAATCTCTGTGTTGTAGTTTAGTCTCAGGAATCTTGTTTCCAAAAATTAAACAGTGGGAGTATTTTGGAATAAAACCCTGCCACAGTTGATTCACGTACACCTCTACTGTTTTTTGTCCCAAGAAATGGTTGAATAGTATAAAATACAGTACTATACAAAAGTCTCGAGTCCCCATTCATTTCTTTTCATTTTGATCCCAAGAAGCCAGACTTTCTTGAATTTGAAAGTGGTTTTGAGCAGTGGTTTGGGTTTTGTAGGACTTTCTATAGGCTTGACTCATTTCAGTCCAGTCTGTGTACCTGAATTGTTTTGTTTGTTTGCTTGGCCACTTAACACTGATCTATGTGTCATTCAAACATTAAAAGCCGCACCTAACTCGAGGGATTACCCAGTGTTGTGTCTACACATAACAGAAATCTAAATCAAAAAACTAATTTTAAATTACACACATTTTCTACCAGCAGCTTATCACAAAAACACATAGTTTGTTCCAATTTCTGTAGTTGAATCTTGAGAAATTCCAAAGATAACCCAGTTTGGCAGACATAAAATTTAATTTTTGCACCAACAAGGCGATTCCCAAAGAGCTATTAGCCAAAAACCTGGCATATCTCAGCATGATGTGCAGTGTATCCTTAAAAAAATGTTTGGGTGCTCATATTTGGCACCCTGAGGCTTAAAAGGATGTAAAAGATCTTTGCTGAGCTGGTATGACTCAGCATCTGAGTGTTCTGTGTTTTTTCAAGGAATAGTCGCACTAGTCTGACAAACTAATGTATACCGACTTCCATTAAGATGGTTGTTTTTACCCCTTTAAAGCCCATGAGGAGTAACCCACGAACCTCTTTTTCTGAAGTGAGCGGTTTCTGTCATATTTTGAGCTTCTTATAGAACAAAATGACTTGAGTTTGCGTCAGACGTTAGTGACGCTGGTCTGACCGTGCTGTTCAAGCCTCCTTTTCTGTCTGGTAGCCATTGCCTGAGCTGTTAACTAAAACATCAGCAGACCACAGGAAAAAGTTTTGAAATTGGATTTTGGCAAATCCCACACATCTCTTGCTTCCTGAAAGGGATATTTACCTGCATATTCATGGTACTGGTCAATGATATCTGAAGCACAAATGTCAGAAATAAGACTCTTACAGATGTTTTTTTATGTTTTTGGCATGCCTACTTGGTTTTAGATCATGTAGAAGAAATGCCAGTGCTGCTTGAACCGTGACAAAAAACAGATGAACAGTAGTTTCTGTCTTTTCAGTTTCACTGCCTTTGGATCCTTGTTTTCCTATAAAGGCTTGCTGATTTGCTCTTCTGCAGCTCCTATTTCTCTTCAGCACTTTTCTGAACCCTGAACCTTCATCGCTCGAGAAACTTTGTACTTGATTCAGTCTTTGTAGCATGGAAACTTAAAAGGGGAACCCATTAAAAGCACTATATTTCCTTTTTTTCACTTATGTGAAAGGTTTTTATTTCCAATTCAGTATTGATTCTCACCTGTAATCCAGCCATATGGTTGATTTAATAGTTGTGTTGGAGCTTTCCGAGTTCTCAGGCCCCCCTATGCAATGTCAGAACTTCAACTTTTTAGGAAATGAGGACAAAAGGTCATAGAAATGCTTAAAGAAGCAGGAAGAATAGGATTCTATAATCAGCTGTTCAGTGCAACCTGTATTGAAATCTTTTTTCTTTGTTACCTTGTTTGAATGGTTTTGCTGTTCAAAATGTTCCTTCGTTGTTGTTTTTAGTGATACAGGGTCACAGTGTATTCAGTGAGTTTGTGCTTTACAGGGCAAAAACACAATACAGTCATAAATACATCCTAAAAACCCTTGTCTAATGAAAAGCTTTTTGAAATAAAACTGTCTTTAGCTGCTTTTTGAAGGTCTCCACTGAGTCCAGACACCGTAGAAAGAGAAGAAGAGCATTTCACAGTCTGGGTGCAACAGCTTGGAAAGATCGGGCCCCTCAAGTTCTGAAACGAGTGTGGGGGACCGCTAAAAGGTTTTGGTTTGATGACCTCAGGTTACGAGAAGAGGTATGTGTACGAATCAAATCGGCAATATAGGGGGGGGCCTGTCCCTGTAATGCTCTAAAAGTTCAAACTAACTAAACTAACATTTTAAAATGGAACCTAAATCTGATTGGTAGCCAGTGCAGCGACTTTAAAACAGGGGTCATATGGGCTCCCTTGTTCAAGCGGGTCAGTAGCCTCGCTGCAGAGTTTTGAACAACCTGCAGACAAGCTAGCCCTTTCTTGTTTAGACAAGTAAACAGGCTGTTACAGTAGTTGAGTCTTGTAGAGACAAAACCGTCTGGAGTTCCTTTGTTGACACGATGGATTTAAGTTTTTCTTACTATCTGATTTAAATGTCCCTCCAAAGAAAAAGCTTCATCAAAAATAACACCCAGGTTTCTAAGGTTATGTTTTTGTGAGGAACCTAAATCGCCCAGTCACCGTTTAATATCGGGTATTGCACTGCCTGGTGCAATAATCAAAGTTTCTGTTTTGGCCGGGTTTAGCTGTAAGCAATTATTGTTCAACCATTATTTAATATAGCTGAATATCGTCAGCAAAAAGATGATAAGATACTTCAGGTAACTGCTGTATTAGCTGGCTTAAAGGAAGAATGTATATTAAAAACAGAATAGGTCCCAGCACTGAGCCCTGAGGAACTCCACACAGCAACTCTGTAAATTCTGACATGATCTGGTTTGCAGACACACTAAAGCTCCTTTCAGATATATAAGATGAAAACCAGTCTAGAACAGAGCCAGACATCCCAACCAGGTCTCTCCGTCTGTTTATCAGGATGGTATGATTGACTGTAACAAAGGCTGAGGTAAGGTCTAACAAGACTATGACTGTGCATTCTCTGGAGTCTGCTGACATCATAATATCATTAGTGACTTTCAGTAGTGATGTCTCAGTGGAATGCAGTGGAATTTACGGAACCCAGATTAAAAACGGTCATAGATGTTGTGTTTCTCCAAGTATGCCGTAAGGTGGACAGCAACTGCCTTCTCAAATAGTTTTGACATAAATGGGAGTTTGGAGATCTAAAGGTCTAAAATGTTCAAGTAGTGATGGATCCAGGTTGGGTTTTCTGAGCCTTGGTTCCACAATGGCATGTTTAAAAAAAGCTGGGGAACACCTCAGGCTGAAGAGAAACATTAAAAAGGTTCACAACCCAAGGACCAATGGCATCAAAAGCATTGATGAAAAGTTTAGTGGGGATAATATCTTTTAGCATTGATTTCTTTGATCTTATTAACAAAAAATCGGAGGAGTTTATTACTATCTGCTTTAGAGTGTACATCTAAAGGTACCACATCTGGGGATACAATAGAATCAGAATCAGAATCAGAATCAGAATGGGGTTTATTGCCAGATGTTGAGGTTTACAACATTAGGAAATTGCTGCGGTGCTTCAGTGCAAACAATAAGAATTAAAGTGCTATGTAGAAAGAAAGATATGTGCATGGGATATACATGAGATATATACATGAGAATAAGAATTATGAGTGCTACAGTAGAAAGATATATACATGAGTGCAGGTGATGATCAGTGCCAAACATGAAATGATGCAGTGACACAGCGTAGGGTCATGTGTTAGTGGCGGGGACAGTCATGTGGTTATTGTTCATGTGTCCAACAGCAGAGGGGAAGAAACTGTTCTTATGGCGAGAGGTTCTGGTGCGAATGGACCGGAGCCTCCTGCCTGAGGGGAGCAGGTCAAACAGACTGTGTCCAGGGTGAGAAGGGTCAGCTGAGATCCGAGCTGCACGCCGCAGATGTCCTGGAGGTGTACAGGTCCTGCAGAGATGGGAGTTGCAGCCAATCACCTTCTCAGCAGAGCGCACAACACGCTGCAGTCTCTGTTTGTCCCTGATAGTGGCTCCAGCGTACCACACGGTGATGGAGGAGGTGAGGATGGACTCGATGATTGCAGTGTAGAACTTGCATCATCGTCCGTGTTGGCAGGTTGAATTTCTTCAGCTGCCTCAGGAAGTACATCCTCTGCTGGGCTTTCTTAATGACGGAGGTGATGGTGGGCTCCCACTTCAGGTCCTGGGTGATGGTGGTACCCAGGAAGCGGAATGAGTCCACAGAGGTGATGGGGGTGTCAGTCAGGATGATGGGGGGGAGTGGGGCTGTGTGCTTCCTGAAGTCCACAATAATCTCCACTGTCTTCTGGGCATTCAGCACCAGGTTGTTGTGGCTGCACCAGGACACCAGACGTTCAACCTCCCTCCTGTAGGCAGACTCGTCCCCGTCCGAGATGAGCCCAATGAACGGTGGTGTCATCTGCGAACTTGATTAGCTTGACAGACTGGTGGGTGGAGGTGCAGCAGTTGGTGTACAGGGAGAAGAGCAGAGGAGAAAGAACACAGCCCTGAGGGGAGCCAGGTGCTGATGGTCCGGGAGTCCGAGACATTCTTTCCCAGCCTCACATGCTGCTTCCTGTCCGTCAGGAAGTCAGTGATCCACCGGCAGATGGGATCAGGCACATTCATCTGGGAAAGCTTGCCTCGGAGATGGTCTGGAAGGATGGTGTTGAAGGCAGAGCTGAAGTCCACAAATAGCACTTATTTTGTCAAAAAGAAACTTGAGATTTCTCTTGTTTTTTGATATGAGTCTAATATTCTGATCTAACAGTTTTCACCGTATCATTTAAGGAGAGCATGAGATCTCGAAGATGGAGCCTGTGTACTTCAAGTTTGGTTTTCTTCCATAGTTGTCCAGTTTTGCAGCACATTCTCCTTAGGTTTCATTTATCCATTTATCTTCTCTTGTATGGCAGAGCTTGTTTTAATAGGTGCCACTTGATCCAAAATGGATGTGCATTCCCTATTAAAAGACTGAAGAGATTTACAATCATTTCCGAGTAAAAAGTGGAGAACTGTCAAACATAATGGAGAACTCTCAGCATTAGTCTCAGTTATTATGCGTCTATGAGTTTAACTTCACAGGCGTCTGTTTAGAGCTAAAATTGAGTTTAAACAAAGATCACAATTATGATCACTCAAATTACATCCTCAGACAAACACATTGACCAATGTTGAGGCCCAAGGAAAAACAAGGTCCAAGGTATGGCCTTTTACAATGGGTTGGACCGGAGACATGTTGGACAAAGTTAAAAGACTCAGATATAGATAAAAGTTCAGCTGCAGAGTTAGATGAGGCATCATCAATATGAATGTTAAAATCCCCAAGAATTAAAACTTTCTCCAGCTTGATAATAGAAGATAAGAAGTCCATAAAATCCTTTAAGAACTCAGTAGCAGGGCCAGGAGGGCGATAGACTAAAACACAATAAAAGATGTTCGTAGAGCCCACCTTAATTGTTTGCGACTCAAAAGAAGAATAGTTTTCAGTTTGCATACCTCTGCATGTGAAACTGTCCTTAAAGCAACAGCAAGCCTCCACCACTGGCGACCTAAACGGGGGGACGCCCAAGTAAGGAGCAGTCTGCAGACCAGTTTCATTTAGGTGAATAAATCTCCCATCGCCTCTGCCATGTTTCTTGAGAAACAGAAATCCAGGTTTTTTCCTGTGAAGAGCTCATTCAGAGAGAAGGATTTGTTTGCGCTGGAGCCAGCGTTCAAGAGTGCAATCTGACTAAAAGCTGGCATCGCCGGTTTCACACCAGCTTGTCGGAATGGAACTGACAGCAAACACCGTGTCTGAACGCGTGGTCTCCACCAGCGCCATGGAACCGGTGGGACCAACCACCGGTTGTGCGATGCAGGCTGCGAGGACACAGCAGTAGAGAGGTAATCGACAAAATCCAGAGCATCAGACGAGCAGGATCCAGGCTGTAGTGGCTGTGAAGTACGTGTTTCCAACCAAATCTGGAAGCGTAACTGGCAGCAGAAATCGAGGACGCCTCCAGACGAGTCGTGAAATCTCCGATCTGTAGGCTCGTCTAATATGTACCTGGATGCCGGCTCTACAGCCTCTTTTCCTTGATTTCTTCTTGGAATTGCCAAGGGCACGTTTCGTAGGTAGCAAGAAGTAATCCGGTGAGGTGGAAGAGCACACAAATGGTGGGGGGAAAGTTCTCCTATAACTGTCCCAATCATCATAAAGACGTTCCATAGATTCTTCGATGTGGAGCAAGGAAGAACAGTCATAAATCACAGCAGCATAGCTCCATATATTAAACATCAGGACTGATATAATAGCATAAAATACAATACAACGCAGGCAGGTGGAAGTCAAGCCGAGCAAAGGCGCCATCTTTCTGTCACAGTCAGCTGTTTTCCCACACTAACAATTTTCTGTATTGTATTGAACTGAATTGAAACAAAGCTACTTCAAATTGTCCACGTGTACAGATATCATCCCAACCTAGTTTTTAAAGGATTTTTTGTTGAACATATTGTTTCAGTTATTTCTTTGCTTTCAGCATGCTATCATTTAATTCAAACTTAAAAAGTCTAATCTGAATTTCTGAGGTTCTGAACAAAATTATTTCAACTAATTTGTGAACAGTAATGCTGTTTTTATACTTTTCAGTATTAAAAATACCAAAAAGGTAAATTCCTGTATAGATGACTGTGATGTGTAGTGGTGTGTGTGTATGTGGTGTATAAATACTATAATTATATATATATTATATATATATATATATATATATATATATATATATACACACATATATATATATATATATACACACATATATATATATATATATACACACATATATATTATATATATATTCACACACATATTATATATATAATATACACACATATATATTATATATATACACACATATATATATATATATATTACAATTATATATATATATATACACATATAATATATATATAGTATATATCTTGATATATATGGGTTAAGGATGCCACAAGCTCTACCTTTTGGTGAACAGTTGGTTGCTGCAATTTGCAAACAATCCCAGGTAGCAAATAATTTCAGCACAGTCACTTTTCTACCACCAGTTTTTCCTGGTTGCACCATCCTATTTCTGCTCTATTGTGACCTCTCTCTGCACTCTGGAGGATATGTAGTTGTCTCTGTTTGCCCTTCACTCACTTTGCAGTGCAGATCACCACCTGCACTCATGTATATATCATGTATATATCTATCTATCTACTTATCACTTTTAATTCTTATTCTCATTTTTATTTTCATGTCTATTTAAGCTTAATTTATAACAGTATGTTTGCACTGAAGCACCGCAGCAATTTCCTAATGTTGTAAATCCGCTCAACATTTGGCAGTAAAACCCTTTCTGATTCTGATTCTGTCTATATAACAAAAGCAACCAAAAGCACGATGCTGCCTTCACCATGCTTCACTGTATTTAACACTATTTAAAGCCCATAGATCAGTTTTTCCTCAACGCATCAAAGGATCTTTTTCTTTCTTGCACAGTCAGAACGAGTCCATATAAAACCAGCCAAATCGGAAATAAGTTCCATGGCACTCCCTCATGGAGGCTGGCAGTGACAGACTGGTCAGAAACATGCACATGAGTAGCTTTGGCTGTGCTCCTCTGGTTCCTCCTCACAAAAAGGAGCAGATTCTGGCCCAACTGCTGGGTTGATGCCCTTTTAGGGCTCTGCCCACCCTGTCTCCTGGTACAGCAAACGCTGCAACAGCAGGTATAGTTGGACCACCCTACCTGTGCATAGGCTGCATGCACTGTCTCATGTTACCAGGACACTGAGAAAAAGGACCTACGCCTGTTGCTCTTTTTTAAAAAGAAAAACAAAGGGAAAAAAGAACAACAGTGCACCCGTTGTTGCTTTCATTTGAAATACGTTCACAAGAGTTTATGCTTCCTATGTGTATAGACCACTATCCCTGAATTTTAGCTGGCTTTATGTATCGTCTTCACCTGCTGATGTGTAAGGTGGACTTTTTTGTTAAAAAACATCTGTAGATAATCATGCATGGCAGCCTTATGTACAAACCTTGTAGGTGTTAGGAGTACTAACACAAAATATGTCCAAGAAAACTGCTGTACGTGATGAACAGGATGACTAAATGTTTTGGTGTCTCTCAGGAGATCTCAGAGCATGAAGCAGCAGTTTTTGACTCTGCTTCACTCAGGCGCCTCCTCTCTCCCTGTTGTTATTCATTCAACCTGCCCGAGTTTCATTAAGCAAACCTGCTGATTCAGGTGTCTTTGTGTTTGTTTCACGTCCTCAGGTAGAAACTTTTATTGTGACTGGGTCAGAATATTTCTGTCTTTTTCCTTCAGTTTCTCCTCTTGTATTCTTTGTGCATCAGAAGTTAAACAAAGGGGATTATGAAGGCAGAGAGTGGAAGGGGAAAAAAGAGGAGGGGGAAGGAAAGTGTAATTTGTATCTGGCTATAGTGAGTGAGTAAGGAAGAAATTAATCAGTTAATGTTTAATGAAGCAAAACTGCACACTCCTCCTCCTCCTCCTCCTATAGTCTTTATTGTTGACACTCTTTGTTGCTCAATCAGCACAGAAACAATCCTCCCCAAGTCTGAGCTTCATCTTCACTTTTTCACCCGTCTTCTCCCTCTCAGCCTTCCACAGCCCTGGGAGTTCATTTTTCAGTCAGGCGTCTCCCCGAGCACCTCGCTCCAAATGTCTGCTTTACAATTAGCAGGCAGAATCAAAGATAGGGTCTCAGGAGGGTCTCGTCTAAGTACTCCAATCACAGATTATTAACAGCAAATGGAATTTAGAGCTACTTTTGGCTGCTCCCTTGTTGCAAGGGGTCACCACAGACAGAGAAGCAGAAGAATTTGAGCTTTAGGATGGAAAAAAACTCTGCTAATAAGGAAATAATATTCTTGTCCCCCTCAGTGACTCAACTCAGTTTGTGAGATCACTGCTTCTGTGGCTCATCTAACTCGACTTCTAAGGACACGCAAAACTGCTCACAAATGGACTCTTCTTTATTAAGCAAATGCATTTGCATAACATGAGCTCCAGACTCTTGAAGCATGTCACAACCACATGTTAAATTCATGACGTGCTATCTTGTTAGAGTCAGAGGGGCTGCTGTGTTTAATTTAATTGCTGCGAGTTCTGCAGCCACTGATAACTGTGAAGCTTTACCTGTTCACCTGGATAGTCGCCAACATAGTGTTCTTCACGCCATCCGTCCGATTGTGACGAAGCACTTCTCCACAGACTGCCGGAATACAAGACATTCCGGCAGTCTGTGTTTTCATGATTATGTAACAGGGGGGTGCTGTTACACATCAGGTGACAAATTGCTGGTTTAGATTTGTGCAGTGAATCCTGGCTGCTCATCTGTTTGTTGCCTGTTGAAGTTCAGAACTCTGGGTTCTCGGCTAGCTTAGCATTAGCTTCCTGTCTGTGCAGGTGTGCTAGCAGCATAATGCTGTTGTTTCTTTCCTCGATGGAGTTTCCACTTTGCCATCGAGCTCTCATTCTTTTGTGCAATACAAATAAAAATAATGTCACGTAATGTAACTGAATATTTCTAATACGTTACACCCAACACTGGACGTAACCTGTGTAAACGGCCGACGTCATGTCCATGCTGCGGCGTCACCCTCAGGTGCCCTCAAGTTCACTCTGAGTCCTTATATGTATGCTATGATTTTGCATCCTCGTGCTGAGACAATTATTGTTATTCCCAAAATAGGCAAAAGAAAGTAGCCGGAAAAGCACAAGAATACGCTGCTAAACTGGAAAACGAGCGCAGAAAAAGGTGCGGTGTGAGCTCAAAGCGCTTTATTACGTATACTAGAGCTAATGAAGCTATGAATTATACAAAGAAGAAAAAGGCAAGAGATAGGGCGAAGGTCCAGCTTTCTCCCACAGTCCAAAGTGCTAAACCGATTGTGGGTAAAAGAAGATCTGTGAATGACGGTGAACTTTCACAATGAGGATCTAAGATTCAGGTCTGTCTTTCATTCAGGTAAGACACCATGTTTGTTTTACTTTAAGATCACTTTAGAATGCTCACAATTATGAGCAAGGGTAAAAAAGAAAAAATATGTTATTTTGCATATATAACAGATTTTTATGATATTTCACTGTAATATTATTTGAAACAATGAGCTGAAGGTTTTAAGCCACGGGTTTCGTTCCATTCTTGCAGCAGCGAATCCTCTGACATGTGACCATGAACGTCATGTCAGCGCTATCCTCAGTAACTTGTCTCCGATTTAGCCCAGATGATTTCGTGTGAATCGATCTTCGGTAATACTACTTGGCCAGTAACCTAAAAACTTACCGGTTCTCATTTTTAAGTTACATTACAAACTGTTCACACATTGGCAATGAAAAGCATTTAATATGACAAAACTGCATAAAATACGTTCAATGTTAATTTTTAAAACTTTTTATAAACGTATATCTGACATAACTGTACAGATTAAGTATTTATGATACAGAGAAAATCAGTTTGTGCTTTATTATAACAAAAATGTTGAAATTATTCTTTACTTCTGGATTCATTAAACAGTTATTAGAAAGATAAACAAATGAATGTGACCAAGTTGTAAATGAAAATGGAAAGTTTTAAACCCTGTATCTTGCAGAGTGCACACTCCCATAGGAGATTTAATGAGGCACACTGGCACACTGGTCCAATTTTATGTTTCTTGTTTCTAATTTCTAGTTTTTGCCCCTGGAAAAAGAAAAGTAAATCTTCCTAAACAACCCTCTGTAGACTCCAGCTTACTCCAAAGAATATGAAATAGAAGGAGAAATGGCCATTATGTCACATGGGACGAGTCGGCACTGTGAGAATTAGATGTGGCTGATTTACACGGGATTAAATTCCTTCAGTTATTCCAAAACCCGGGACGTCCTCATGAGAGGTAAGTCTTGAGGGAGACACTCTGGTGTTCTGACAAATATGAACTGAAATGGAGGCTTTGAAGTGGAGCCCTGCAGGCCTCATTTACTACTGACTGTGCATTTCCAGAAACAGAAAAGTGAGCTTGAAGACTGCCAGAAAGTCCTCCGAGACTTAAAGATGGACACGTGTCTTCTTGTGTTTGAAGTGTACCTCCTGCTTGCCCCGAGGACAGCTTCCTCTGCCTCATGTAAGTGTGCAGAAAATATTTCTACTCCACTCCTCTCCAGTGTGGGGCTATTATTAGCATTTTGAAATGAAAGAAATTAATTTTTGTCTTTGTTGCAGTTCAAGAAATAAATGTGGTCATTAAAAGATCCTTTTCCATTTCACAGTTTCGATTAGGTTGCCTGCCGAGGAAAACACAAGGTAATGTGCCCCCAATGTTTCTGCTCATACATCTAAGGGAAGGTTGGAGTTTTAAAAACAAACCTGGAGGCAAAACTTAATGGTGAAACTTCAGTGACCTCATTCCTGCCCCTTGTCCTTGAAGACAAACTGTTGTAATTTTTTGCCTAGATTTTTGTCTTCGGCCAGCAGCAGGTCAACTCCCCCCCCCAACTTCATGGCAGATAGCCTCTAAAATTAATAACTTGGCCTTGGCTGTAGCACGTTTACAAGGTGCGACTGAAGAGTTAAGAGGATACAACATATCTGATTCCACTGGCCATTAGATAGTATTTGAACACACTTGAGCATTAACCTTGTATTTGTTTCTAAGTCAGTTCTGGCTGTGTTGAAGAATAAAGGTGGTTATACCAAATATTCATTTCCAAGCCGTATTTGCTGTATATACTGTACACAAGTCAGTCCAGAACTTAACTTTGTGTTCTCAACCTTGTCTTTAGAAATGTGTCTACAGGAGGGATGGTTGTTAAGGCAGGAAGACTAAACCAAAGTCTTCAATTTCTGAAATGAGATTTTTTTCAGATCAGTTTGATGTGCAATGATTAAAATGTGCTTTTCCTCCATCTTGTTGTTATGTGGTTTGGCTGGTTGTGGACGCTTTTGGAGATAAGCTTGTTCTGACTTGGTAAATAACATTTAGAGTCTGAGTCGGGATATTTTGGAAACTCTTTTGTGCTCTGAAATACGACACGTTTGAAGTGACCTAATCCGAAGTCCAAGTCTACTTTTGTTGACTTCAGATGTCTGGAACCTGGGAATCAGGTTATGCACAGTGTGTTTGTAAATTTCTAGTCGTGGTGGTAATGTGCAGTCTGTGACTGTTGGAAACTTGACTTCAGGGTATTTGCAGCTCATAGTTCTTGCTGTGGCAGGTCTGGAACATTTCTATGTGTATAAATAAGTTTAAAAATACAACTGTCTCCACAGGCAAACACACAGTGGAGCAATATTTCATGTTTTGGAGGCAGATTGTTCAGGCAGATCGAAGAGAGGAGTGTGACCTCAGCTGGGATAAATGGAGGTTGACCGAAACCTTCTGTCTGCGTTGCTGATGCTTATCGGTGTGTGCAAGAAACAATTTATAATAACAAAATAGACCTGATTGTTTCCTGCCCTTTTTCGGAAAGTAAGAGGATTTTCCAAATTTAAAGGAGCAGCGTGAGTCAGAAGGTGAAGAGTGGAGGCGAGAGGAAGAAGGAAATGAAAGGACTCTAACATGAGATAACAATCATAATGAGCTGAGAGACTTTTGGGAGAAAGATAAAGACATGGTCTAACTATTACAAACCAGGATAATGTGATGCTCCGCTCTGTACGGATGGAAGAAAACGGATGTCAGGAAAGATGACATTATTTGCTGGATTGAAGCGATGCCTCTTTAATGATGAGTTCAGATTAGATTAAACTGACTGGCAGCTGGTATTATTGTCCTTTTATTAAAACTCATTCATCAGCTGATGGTGTCACTGAACTGATACCACACCATAGAATGTGTACAGCGGGGAAATAATTATTTGTCAGTTTGCTCACTTAGAAAGAAAGAACGGTCTCTAATTTGTTTTTACTTTAGGTTCATGTCAATGTAGAGAAACAGAATATAAACAAAAAATACAGAAGAAATCGATATAATCGCAAATAGAAAGTGACCGTCAATTGCCCTCTGTCTTGGAACTCTGCCTCACGAGGTGAGCACGATGATGAGAAAATCCCAAACTAGAACACAGGAGAAGCTTATTAATGATGTGAAGGCCGACTACAGTCACCAAGAACACTTGGTAACAAATTACGCAGAAATTGGTTGAAATCTTGGACGCCTACATGGATAGGCCTGTCTTATGTTTGCCAATGAACATGGTTAAGAGAAGGCTTGAGAAAAAGTGCTGTGGTCAGAGACCAAAATCAAGCTCCTTGACATCCGCTCGATCCATCATGTTTGGAGGAAGACAAACGCGTTTGCCAGCAAGGGTTTCTCAAAGTACTAAGTCATGTTTTGCTTGGAGATCAAGTACTTATTTTACTCAGTGACATTATATATCAACAACAATATATTAATAACTAATGTGATTTTTATCATATTTTGGTTAATATTCTGTCTCCTTTAAAACGAATCTACCATAAAAATTAAAGATGGTTCTTTTGTTTGTAAGTTAAATAAGATTTCATTTCCTGTAACACCTTTCAAGATGAACATCACAAAATCCTTCACAACAAAGTTTTTTATATATATCATAAGTCCTGTGAGAGTGGTAGTTGAAGCTGGGGAAGGTCTTTGGTTAAAGAGACTCAGAGCATTGAGTGCCACATTTTTAATGGTCTTTAGCAGCTTTTTTTTTTTTTTTTTTTT